>NC_092279.1:26178584-26407985 GCF_036320965.1 Panulirus ornatus
AGCAAAATAAAATAAATATATATGAACTCCCTAAAACTTACTACCCTTAAAAATACAAACAGGTAACTATAGTACATAGGCAGTTTGTTTTGATTCATAATGTCCGAAATGCCCTTTACCCATTGTTACCAGATTTTCTCTTGTAAACTATCAAATTGCAACTCTGAAACTGTTGCGCAATGATTCCACAAGATTTTTGTAGCACTGTATGGTACTCCTTTTTAAAAAATACTGATGTATACCATATGCTTTTCCATGTCATTGAATTAAGAGATCAATAAACTGCCTGTGTCAAATATACAGTACAATACTCAGAATAACCTATAAGTGCAAACGACATGATGTTTGCATAGCATTCGCCGGTCTATGCATCCAGGTTTAATGTAAATATATAAACAACAATGGCACAGCAGTCCTCCCATGCTCTCCTCCACTATTCAAGTGTTGACCTAAAACTGAATGTGTTAATACAATTGTATAGTAGATGAAGTTCTATCAATAAATGTAACGGAGTATGCTTCTTCATTACGATAATCTTCAATGTAATTAAGCAACAAAAAAGAATAGTATGAGAAAATATTCCTCAGGAAAGTATGTATAATATTAAGCTTTAACAAAAGTTGGCATCATTTGGGACAGTTTCACACAGAGTAACACTTTTTAGAAATGCATACACTGTTATATTCATCGAAGAGTTCCAATACATTTTCAAGTACAGTAAACCCTCGATTTAAAGGACCCCAATATAAATGATTTCTAAAAATTACAAATCTCAAACTATGTGCATTTCATATCGCACTTGTTTTTGGTAGCATGGGTTAGTCTCAATTTCGATGCTTTGTTTTAGTCTTAGTCTGGCTCAAGATATTATGTGTTTGTATAGAGTTTTTCTGTTATTTCAGAATTGCAATTCTTACAATTCAAAATGGCATCAAGTGACAGAGTTAAAAGAAAGCATGTGAACTTAAATGTGGCACAGAAATAGGTTACATTCAATTTAACAGACTTTCAGCATTAACAGACACCCCTTTCTCCACATTAGTTCACTAAATTGAGGGTTTACTGTATGGCAAAGAATAATTTTCTAGTTCTGGTGGAAATGCAGGAATGCTTTTGTTCATGTTTTAGGAACTGTATGATCTGTGAATAACACAAGTTTTTTTTTTCTTTTTTTTTTAAATACTATTCGCCATTTCCCGTGTTAGCGAGGTAGCGTTAAGAACAGAGGACTGAGCCTTTGAGGGAATATCAACAGTACAGTACAGTACCTATTATTTATTGAAATTTATTACATTTAAACATATATAAGGTTTTGTTTCATGCATGTCAACTAAAGAAAAATGAATCCCTTATATATGATTAATAATTATTTTCCAAAATGATCTACCAATTTCGGAAAACATTCAATATAATAGAGCATCTTACATACCACAAACTATGGTACAAATAATTTACTGACTGAACATAATCTGCACGAATAAATGAACATAAGTACTATTGATACAGTAACTGTTCATCTGTTTTAAAATTAGCAAAATTTTCTACGCTTCCTTGTCATTTATTTGGTGATGCATGAGAGTGGCACTTACATAACTCATTACAAAACACTGACACAAAGTTTCTTTAGGACTGCAACTTCACTGCATGTAAGGATTGCCATCAAAATGAGTTCAAAATTACAGTTTATACGAACATAATGGAATCCCTGAAGGTCAGCGTAAATCTATAGCCTTAACAAAATTCATAGTATTTCTATTCATGTCATCATCAATTTCATCCTTTTTCATAGTTTAAAATGCTTAGAAATATTATTTCTCTAGTTACAGCTTTGCCTTCTATAAGCATATACTTCTCTTTTGTTCTATTTCATCACTTATCATAATCTTTCCAGTTATAGCAGAAGGATGTTTATGAAATATATGGATATATGTAAGTTGTAGCAGTTAGTTAGCAGCCAATGACCAGAGAGGTGTACCTTGGTACTAGGAGGGTTTGTGGCAGCTGCTTAGTGAGCCAGTACTTCATTGGTTGTCAAGTTGCACTCCTCTGACCCAAGTAGTTGTCTTTTCTTTCTGCCTCCCTCACAAAAGGACTACTGGCATTCTGTTCACAACATACAATCTCTCCTTGTCATATGTAACATTTGACAACACTTAACTTACACAGCTCATTCCTTGTAACCCTAGATTTTCCTGCAGTGAGCACTATGGGCTAGCCCTGCCTTTTGGCAAAATGGTAGGAGCAATAGAGAGAAGTAGTAGGTAGGAACCTTTAGCAGGAGCATTAGGTAGAAACATTAGGTAGAAGTAGTAGGTAGGAGCATTGGATAGTAGTCAGTAGGAACAGTAGATAGAAGCCTCTGCAAACACTGCACTAGAGTTGCCCTCTGCCACTGGCCTGTAAAGGGTGAGGCACAAAAGGCTAAGAAGGAGCACTGGAGTTCCCTAGTTATGGAGACTCTACTGCTGTGGCCAACCTCGTGAGAGAATTCCAGTTGAAACAGGCATCAGACACATGTATCAAACATCAATGGGATTCCTTATATGAGTGAGAAGTATTAGATCTCATGCAAGGACCACAGCAACTGGGCAAATACTTCCTCATACGAGGACTTGAGCAATTAAATAATTAACAGAAAAATAAAAAAGATGGCATTGATGAATTAAAGGAAAGCAAATGTGAATCTTGGAAGAAAAATGGTGCAAGCAGGATAAAAAAGGCATTCTCTGCTATTTGGGTTGATGAAATTTCCTAACTCTGGCATCATGTTGAACGATGAGGAGTAATGTAAAAAAATTCTATTCTATCTTCAGATCAATTTAAGCACTTTTAAGGGGAGAAAAATAACATAACTGAACAGTAAAAATTATCTCATTCGCTTAGACTATTTTACATACTCAGTGAACAGCAGAAGAGGATATGAGATATGGTAATGAAAACTTACATGTATGATAAACACATGCTGTCTTGGAAAAGTTCTGCTGTGACCAGTCTTTAAAAAAAAGTTTATAATGTTAAAATTACATAATCTCACCTCCTTCATTGTAAAGCAGAGCAACAGCTAGCTTGATACTGGCTCCCACATTACCACACAGTGCTGCTCTCTCAAACCAATGCCAAGTTTTTTCATTAGGCCATAATTCCTGTGGGGGTACATATCACTAATAAATTCTTTTGAAATCATTTTTAAAAACTTAAAAGTTCAAAAATCATGCAAATGTACTGACATTAATAGAAAATTTTGGGCACAATATCATGCATAACATACAAATTCATCTCTACATATGAAACAGAAAAATATCTCAAATACATCAGTAGTCATCAAAATGTAGATGGCTACTCATCTGTATTTGGTGTAATATAAATAATGATGTCTGTAATATACATTTTCCCAAATGCAGACTCTTACAATCTAAAAAGCTTAAAAATTATGATGGAATTTTTGACAATGCAGGGCAACTTTTAACATGCAGCATTCTGCCTAGCTGATCCATTTGTCTGCTCTTGCAGGATATTGGCACATTTGCCAAGTGAACAATACCAAATTTGGCCCCAACTAGAAAAAAAATTTGGGTTTGCACTTTTAACCCTTTTCATCATCACTGAAAACAACTTTAAAGGTGCCCTATGACAATTACCTTACATTCTGGAAAGTTTTATCCTGTAAAAAACTCATTGGAAAACAACATTGTGCGTTCCCTTTTAAATCATCAAAACAAACTGAGAAAGATGAGGACACAAGACTGGAAACCATCCTCTCTTGTATCATCACTTACCAAAAACAGGAACAAAAGACTAAACCAATCAAGGATTTCTCCACATGAGGGGAAGACAGGGTGCCAGAACTTGTGTGGAATGTAACCAGGATGGGTAGGCAGAGAGGTGAATTGCTTGATAGGTGAAGCCTGGATGTTCTGGTTCTAAGTAAATTTAGGTTGAAAGGGAGGGGAGTACAACAGTCTGGAAGTGTCTGGAGTGTCAGTGAAGGGCAAAACCAAAGAACAGGATGGCGATTCTGTTGAAGAAAGAGCTATGGGTCTATGCTAAAGAATATTAGGACACAAGCTCAAGACTGATGTGGGTTAGAATGTTAGTAGACTATGAAACATGGGTAACTGTTAGTGCTTATGCATCTAGTACTGAAGTGAGAAGAGTGAAGAAAGTCATACTTTTTGGGAGGAGCATACTGAGTGCTCTAACAATTTTGATGCAAGGATTCAAATTGTGGGGTTGGAGAATCTGAATACAGAAAAGCATGATGTGGCAATTGAGGGTGTACATGGAACCAATGTAAATAGAAACGAGGAAGAGCTTGTCAAGTTGTGAGCTGAAACACCAGTGGTGACTGGAAATACTTAGTTAAAAAAATGGGAAGGGGAGGCATATAAATAATAATACATGGGTGAATGATGTTCGTGATCAACAGACATTACAGTGAATCCTCATCTAACATGGGTATTCACATGGATTTGTCTATCCCCATTAAAATAAATCTACAATGACCTCACAAATATGAATAAAACTTGATTATCTGTGGGTATGAATACAGCATCTCAGATACAATGGCTACACTATGCAATAAGCAAGCACCGATGTCTATGACCACATTCAACCACCCTCACTGTGGTCCAATGAGTCTGTGCCATCACGAGGAATTTCTTATGTCTCAAGCTATTTTGCTATGTGCGCTTAACCACAGAATGAGCACCAAAATGTAAAGGCTCTCTACTTGGCAGTGGAGTGAGGGGATCCTCTAAGGCTACAATTCTACACAAGTTATAATGCAATATGAGTGTAGCATTTGTCAATCACAAGTATCATGTGAATTTTATTCATTTATATATGATTACCCCAGGATTAATTTCTATGTAAGAGTTCTGGTGTTGCCTAAGACTTTTGTGAAGGCTCCTGCAGTCCAAGGCTGCATGATTTCCAGGAGCAGGGAATTGAAGACCCTTTGGAGTGAGATGTTCTTCATGAGACTGTACTCCCAATGATACAGTCTCGTCAAAGATGACTTTCCACTTAGTGTAACCAGAGATGGTAGAGTTCAGTAACACCTGCCATGGGAATGATTCTACCATATGCATGATTTGTGCTTATGATAATAATATCTATGCAAGCCTGTCACTGACTTGGAAATAGCAAAATTGACTTTTTTGCGTATCTGATTTATGCCAGAAAGAAGCAAATAATCGTGTTATGGTTCCATTATTTCTGGCATGATTGTATGGAGATGCACCAATACTTTCAAAAATACAGTATGGTATGAAGGAAGATAACAGAACACAGCAGTAATAAAAGCATGAGAGATGTAAAACTATCAAAGAGAGAGAGAGAGTTAACACCTGTAGCCACAAGAACTCCAACAAGTAATCTGAACTATCAAAGTGAGAGTAGTACTATAAATAATTAGGACAGAAGTATCACATAAATACTAATGCTTCTTTCAATAGAGAACACTAACAACTTATCTACAAAATGAAGGACATGAAATATAAGAAAAATGTCTTGGGAGGAAAAAATTATACTATTTTTCCCTTAACATACCTTTGTGTGTACATGGGACCACAGCAACGGGGATTCATCAATGAGGTTTCGCAGATAATAACTTGTAGCTGAGAGAGTTGTTAGGTCACGCAAGGACAAATGGCGGAGGACACGATATACCAGCTCGAGAGGCACACCTTCCACTCCCACTTCACTCCACCCAGCACCCATCCTGGATGATACTTATTCATCCTAGGAGAAAAAAAAAAAGGGAAAAAGGATTAATGCAGCATTAACAACAGTCTCCTGTCTGCTCTACCCACTGTTCAGGGCAAACAGCTGCATTAATTTCCTCACTTTATTTCTAGGCTAATCATTTCACCTTTAAAGAATAAGTAATTGCAATTATCATGAAAAATCCAAATCAGTAGAGTTTGTATATGAAAAACAGACTTTTCTTGTAAAAAAAATGAAACTTAGAAGAGTTCCCACTGCATTTTTGTTTTGTTCCAATAATAATTTCTAAGCAATAAATGCAATTCTGAATGTCTAATTCCTCTAGGGGAGAAAGAATACTTCCCACGTATTCCTGCGTGTCGTAGAAGGCGACTAAAAGGGGAGGGAGCGGGGGGCTGGAAATCCTCCCCTCTCGTTTTTTTTTTTTTTTTTTTAATTTTCCCCCCCCCAAAAGAAGGAACAGAGAATTGGGCCAGGTGAGGGTATTCCCTCAAGGCCCAGTCCTCTGTTCTTAACGCTACCTCGCTAATGCGGGAAATGGCGAATAGTTTGAAAGAAAAGAAAGACATGTGTATGGGACTATTTTTCAGTTTTCAGAGAGGTTATCATTACACTTCATTTTCTTGTGCAAACAATTCAGAAAGTAAACAAAAGGAGCTTTTGGACTTATGCACATCATTATCTTTCCAAATACAGTGGCTCACTTCCAGGTTCTCCGGATCCTATAGGAAAATGATGATACCAAGCTATTTTCATCTATCATCCAATATCATCACTATAATGTCTGTTATCTGACTCAAGGTCTGTCTCTCAACTACTACAATTTTCCTTTGTTTGCCTACTGCTTTCCTAATTCTACAAATTTTACATCTTTCTTTTTATTATTATCATTATACTTTGTCGCTGTCTCCCGCGTTTGCGAGGTAGCGCAAGGAAACAGACGAAAGAAATGGCCCAACCCCCCCCCATACACATGTATATACATACGTCCACACACGCAAATATACATACCTACACAGCTTTCCATGGTTTACCCCAGACACTTCACATGCCCCGATTCAATCCACTGACAGCACGTCAGCCCCGGTATACCACATCGCTCCAATTCACTCTATTCCTTGCCCTCCTTTCACCCTCCTGCATGTCCAGGCCCCGATCACACAAAATCCTTTTCACTCCATCCTTCCACCTCCAATTTGGTCTCCCTCTTCTCCTTGTTCCCTCCACCTCCGACACATATATCTTCTTGGTCAATCTCTCATCACTCATCCTCTCCATGTGCCCAAACCACTTCAAAACACCCTCTTCTGCTCTCTCAACCACGCTCTTTTTATTACCACACATCTCTCTTACCCTTACGTTACTCACTCGATCAAACCACCTCACACCACACATTGTCCTCAAACATCTCATTTCCAGCACATCCATCCTCCTGTGAACAACTCTATCCATAGCCCACGCCTCACAACCATACAACATTGTTGGAACCACTATTCCTTCAAACATACCCATTTTTGCTTTCCAAGATAATGTTCTCGACTTCCACACATTCTTCAAGGCCCCCAGGATTTTCGCCCCCTCCCCCACCCTATGATCCACTTCCGCTTCCATGGTTCCATCCGCTGCCAGATCCACTCCCAGATATCTAAAACACTTCACTTCCTCCAGTTTTTCTCCATTCAAACTCACCTCCCAATTGACTTGACCCTCAACCCTACTGTACCTAATAACCTTGCTCTTATTCACATTTACTCTTAACTTTCTTCTTCCACACACTTTTCCAAACTCAGTCACCAGCTTCTGCAGTTTCTCACATGAATCAGCCACCAGCGCTGTATCATCAGCGAACAACAACTGACTCACTTCCCAAGCTCTCTCATCCCCAACAGACTTCATACTTGCCCCTCTTTCCAAAACTCTTGCATTTACCTCCCTAACAACCCCATCCATAAACAAATTAAACAACCATGGAGACATCACACACCCCTGCCGCAAACCTACATTCACTGAGAACCAATCACTTTCCTCTCTTCCTACACGTACACATGCCTTACATCCTCGATAAAAACTTTTCACTGCTTCTAACAACTTTCCTCCCACACCATATATTCTTAATACCTTCCACAGAGCATCTCTATCAACTCTATCATATGTCCTTCTCCAGATCCATAAATGCTACATACAAATCCATTTCCTTTTCTAAGCATTTCTCACATACATTCTTCAAAGCAAACACCTGATCCACACATCCTCTACCACTTCTGAAACCACACTGCTCTTCCCCAATCTGATGCTCTGTACATGCCTTCACCCTCTCAATCAATACGCTCCCATATAATTTCCCAGGAATACTCAACAAACTTATACCTCTGTAATTTGAGCACTCACTCTTATCCCTTTGCCTTTGTACAATGGCACTATGCACGCATTCCGCCAATCCTCAGGCACCTCACCATGAGTCATACATACATTAAATAACCTTACCAACCAGTCAACAATACAGTCACCCCCTTTTTTAATAAATTCCACTGCAATACCATCCAAACCTGCTGTCTTGCCGGCTTTCATCTTCCGCAAAGCTTTCACTACCTCTTCTCTGTTTACCAAATCATTTTCCCTAACCCTCTCACTTTGCACACCACCTCGACCAAAACACCCTATATCTGCCACTCTATCATCAAACACATTCAACAAACCTTCAAAATACTCACTCCATCTCCTTCTCACATCACCACTACTTGTTTTCACCTCCCCATTTGCGCCCTTCACTGAAGTTCCCATTTGCTCCCTTGTCTTACGCACTTTATTTACCTTCTTCCAGAACATCTTTTTATTCTCCCTAAAATTTAATGATACTCTTTCGCCCCAACTCTCATTTGCCCTTTTTTTCACCTCTTGCACCTTTCTCTTGACCTCCTGTCTCTTTCTTTTATACATCTCCCACTCAATTGCATTTTTTCCCTGCAAAAATCGTCCAAATGCCTCTCTCTTCTCTTTCACTAATACTCTTACTTCTTCATCCCACCACTCACTACCCTTTCTAATCAACCCACCTCCCACTCTTCTCATGCCACAAGCATCTTTTGCGCAATCCATCACTGATTCCCTAAATACATCCCATTCCTCCCCCACTCCCCTTACTTCCATTGTTCTCACCTTTTTCCATTCTGTACTCAGTCTCTCCTGGTACTTCCTCACACAGGTCTCTTTCTCAAGCTCACTTACTCTCACCACCCTCTTCACCCCAACATTCACTCTTCTTTTCTGAAAACCCATACAAATCTTCACCTTAGCCTCCACAAGATAATGATCAGACATCCCTCCAGTTGCACCTCTCAGCACATTAACATCCAAAAGTCTCTCTTTCGCACGCCTGTCAATTAACACGTAATCCAATAACGCTCTCTGGCCATCTCTCCTACTTACATAAGTATACTTATGTATATCTCGCTTTTTAAACCAGGTATTCCCAATCATCAGTCCTTTTTCAGCACATAAATCTACAAGCTCTTCACCATTACCATTTACAACACTGAACACCCCATGTATACCAATTATTCCCTCAACTGCCACATTACTCACCTTTGCATTCAAATCACCCATCACTATGACCCGGTCTCGTGAATCAAAACCACTAATACACTCATTCAGCTGCTCCCAAAACACTTGCCTCGCTTGATCTTTCTTCTCATGCCCAGGTGCATATGCACCAATAATCACCCACCTCTCTCCATCAACTTTCAGTTTTACCCATATTAATCGAGAATTTACTTTCTTACACTTTATCACATACTCCCACAACTCCTGTTTCAGGAGTATTGCTACTCCTTCCCTTGCTCTTGTCCTCTCACTAACCCCTGACTTTACTCCCCAGACATTCCCAAACCACTCTTCCCCTTTACCCTTGAGCTTCGTTTCACTCAGAGCCAAAACATCCAGGTTCCTTTCCTCAAACATACTACCTATCTCTCCTTTTTTCACATCTTGGTTACATCCACACACATTTAGGCACCCCACTCTGAGCCTTCGAGGAGGATGAGCACTCCCCGCGTGACTCCTTCTTCTGTTTCCCATTTTAGAAAGTTAATACAAGGAGGGGAGGATTTCTGGCCCCCCGCTCCCGTCCCCTCTAGTCGCTTTCTACGAAACGCGAGGAATACGTGGGAAGTATTCTTTCACCCCTATCCCCAGGGATAATATACATATATATATATACATATACACATATACACACATACACATACATACGCACATATACACACACACACACATACATATATATACATATGAGAAATGTAAGAAACAATTTAGAAAACTGAAACTTCTAGCTTGAAATGAATGAAAAAAATGAATGTCACATAATGGTTCAACCTCTGGCTATGGAAAAAAGGAAATGTATAATTTATTTACACAAACGTCAATAGCAGTTCTCATCAATTTAACCACTGTATCAATAAGCTTCAATGTCTAAGCTACATTTTTCTCCAATTTCACTATTTTTTTTTTTTCCTTCACATTTTCACATCTTTCTTTAACTATGTAAAATCCTGCCATGGACTGTGGTATTCTCTCACCTGCAAGCCAAGATTCAACATTCACCATAGGATATGGTTGAATTTTTCCCATATGGATAGTGGGGGACTGGAACCATCACTTTCCCTACTTTCAATAATCTAGAGCAAATCATCTCCCACCCTACCTATACTCCTGACCGCTGTGACCACTATCCTAACTTTCTGGATCTTTTTTTACCTCTAATCTTTTGTGCTGTAACAACACAAATCTCACTCTAATTGGTTCATTTAACCACACTTTTATAAATGTATCTATTCTAATGGCACCTCCCCCCCCTTACAAGCCCAAATGTAAATACTGCCACCTCAACAAAGCTGAATAGAATAGTATACAAAAATACTATTCCAACCTTCCTCAGGTAAATTAGTCTCTAGTGATGCTTTCATATCTGCTAAAACCACAACAGAGTTTATTGTTGCAAGGAATGGAAGCATTTATCCTCTTTTCCTCTAAAATGGCCTGTCTTTCCAATTCATTGTTCAACTGTTCCTGTTCTGAGGCCATTCAGGTAAGAGATCAAGCATACTGGGCATGGAAAAACTTTCCTATCTCCAACTTCCATTCAGCATTTATCACTGCCCATGATCACTGCAAGTACGTTATCTATGAGGCAAAACATTCCTAAATTCAAATGAAGTGTAATAACCTTTTCTTGTCATCCAGTGATAGGGCTTTTTGGTATTTAGCTAAAGGCATTCCTAAGAAAAGTCACTCCACCTTTCTTTCACTTTCCATCTGACATAGAAAAAGCAACACTCTACCAGTCTTTTGCCTGATGCTTCCCTTACTAATCCTATGCCCCCTCCAGTACTCTCTTTTCACACTGTCCGAAAAGTGCTTCCCTCTTTGGGCACATACAAGGTTTAAGATCCTCATGGCAACCATCCCAGAGTACTGAAAGAGTGTGCATCTGAACCTGCACCTGTGCTTACTCATCTGTTCTATTTGTTTAAAAACCAGTAAACTTGCATCTGTGGTTGCTCATCTGTTCCATTTTTAAAAGCCAAACTTTTCCCTCTTACTGGAAGAAGGCATTGGTACATCCCATCCCTAAGAAGGGTGACTGTTCTAAACTCTGATTATTGTCCAGTTACTTTGACATTTACCATTTCCAAAAACTTTGAATCCCTTCTCAATTCCCATCTCCTCAAACATTTTGAATTTAACAGTCTTCTTTCTGATCAGTATAGCTTCAGTAAGGAGAGATCCATTGGTGATCTTTTTCTATCTGGACATCATCCCTAAAAGATTTTGGTAAATCCTATGTAGTTGCCCTCGATATATCCAGTTTTTGACAAGATGTGCCCCTCTTTTGGATTTCCTTTTTCACTTTACTCCCTCATATCTAAGTTCTCTGGCCAATCTATATCCATTGCTGATGATGGATCAGCCTCTTCCCCTTCCTCTATCAACAGCAAAATCCTTCAAGGTTCTGTTCTGTCTCCTACATTTTTTCTCTTTTATATCAACAATTTCCTTTCTTCTACAAATAAACATTATATGCTGATGACTCAACACTGCATTCCTCCACATCCTTCAATTCTGCTCCTTCTCTCACTTGATCTGAAGCTCAAAACAACTTCCTCAATAAACTTGAACAGGATATCTCAGAGGGTAAATGAAATATGGTAAAGTTTAATGCCTCTAAGATCCAGTTTCTACCATCTCTCTATTGAAAATTCCTCACAAATTTCCCTTCTCCTTTGACAGTTCTGTCATTCCATCTCTTGACTTAATGAACATACTCATCTCTAAGCTTCCCTCCTTCACTTTGCTCCATCATATCTAACTTCCTGTCAGGCCAATCTATTTCTGCAGATTCTGATGGATCAGCCTCTCTCCCTTTCTCCATCAACAGCGGTGTCCCTCAAGGTTCTGTCCTGTCTCCTACACTTTTTCCCTTTATCAAAAGAACAAAATGAACTCATATGCTGATGACTAAATCTGCATTCCTCCACATCCTTCAATTATACTCCTTCTCCCACTTGATCTGTATTTCAATACCACTTCCTCAATAAACTCAGACTTAAACAGGATAGCTCAGTGAGGGAGACAAAATCTGGTTAAGTTTAACCCCTTCAAGTCTGTTTCTACCTATATCACTATCAAAAACTCCTCACAACTTTCTTTTCTTATTTGACAGTTCTGTAATTCCACCTCTTGACTCAAAGAACATACATGGTATTACTGTAACATTAACTCTGTCTTGGAAACCCCACATTAAGGGAGTCCTATTTAGATGTATTTCTCTTCTAAACAAATGCTCCATTCATATAAAGGATTGATCTGTCTTACTATGGAATACTACTCTCATATCTTGGGAGGTTATAGCTCTGTATTCTAACTAGATAGAGTTGAGTCGAAAGTGGTCCGACTTATAAATTCTCCAAAGCAAACTTCAAAATGACCAACTTGCCCTTGGCCACAATGATGGTTCACTTTCATCTCTTCTATAGGTATTACTTTAGTTTTTGCTCCTGAGAGCTGGTTGCTTGTGTGCCTCCATCACTAGCTGGACCACACAATAATTGGAAAGCTGCTGTGTCACATGATTAATTTGTGGCTGTTGGCAACTCAAGGGTGAGCTGTTTTGATAACTATTTCTTTTCATACATCTCAAAACTTTGGAACTCTCAGGTCTTTCGTGCCTTTCTCAATAACTGACCTGGCACATTGTAAAATTTTAGAGAGGATTTTCACTCCCTCCAAAATTTATAAATAATTTGTCTCGTCTTTTTCCTTTTCATTAACCTCTCTATCTTTCAATTAGGGCCCAGCCTTGAGTTGGACTTTAGTCCTTGACTGGAGCCTCATAAAAAAATCTGTGTTGATAGGTTTTGATAGGTAGCCTGAGTTGGTCAGGTTGGGTTTTGCCATGCAGTTCATTTCACTATAGATCATTCCCCATAACTTCAAAGGCCTCCGAACATTTGTTGGAATGGTTCAATATCATATGCTGGAAGAGGAGAGTGAAATAACAGCATATCAAACCAAATCTTTCATAACAATTTCATCTCTACCATGCAATGTATTATCTTGTGAAGTTAAAGAAAAAACAAACACAGTATCCTACTGTATTTGCACCATTTATTAAATGAGGAATCTACCAGAAAAACTTCTGGAATAGTTGAGGACGTTGAAAGAATTAATCAAAACCAAAGGAGTGATTGGGACCAATTTTTCCTCTAATCCTATGATAATAATCAAGTCAATGACAGTAAAAGCAATGAAGATCAAGGAAAATATGGGAGTTATTCTTTTCAGTCCTGACCACATATGGCATACAACTGCTCAATGAAGTCCTAACTATGTATACTATACAATATGAATTTTCTATCCAACACTGTAAGGAACCAGTGGTTCTTTTACTAACTGTAGACATAGGTAGATGCCAAAAATCACCAGCAACTCTAATAGCATGCTGAAGGAACCAATAGTTCCTTTAATAATCAGAGGCAAGTGCAAATGACAAGAATCACCTGCAACTCTGACTAGTATAAAGAAATATCGACAAGGTTCAGTTACCAAGAGAAAACTACAATGGCAGTATCATATCCAATGAGGCTAAGTGCTGCTGCTCTGGCAGCAGAGTGCCCATCCATTGGGAAAAGTTAAATCTAAGTGCCTCAAGGGGATATTGTAGTCTTCTAGAGTATCTAAGTCTCCTCCACCTTTTCATGGAGACCTTGTTTGTACACCCTTAGGGGTGGAACCAAAGGGGGAGGTATTGCCCAACTCCATCAGGGAAAATACTTTTTAAAAGAAACACTTGAAGGTTTTTGAACAATCTGAGAGCCCTGCTGCCTCTGGGAAACACTGCACCGGATCCACCTTCTGCCAGAGTCCTGTCAAGAATGGGGCACTAAAGGGTATGATGCAGCACTGAATGTTAATGGGATGACTGGTGAGAGTAAAAGAAGGTAGCTTGAGGAGAAATTTAAAAGTTATAGTTTGGATGAGCTGGGGACTGGGAAACCCATATCCTTGGGCATGGTGCATGGAATAAAAATGGAAATGATGAATACAAGTTGCGGGAGAGCCTAGAAGGAGGAGTGGTATGAACAGAAATAAGTGAAATTATTAAGAAAAGGGATAGGAGGTGCGATTGTGCTATCACCAGGAGTATGGGAGGGACTTACAGGACATGCATGGAATAGATCAATAATATCATAGGTGAAAGGAAAGATTAGAATTACAAAGTATGCATCAGTATATGTATATGCACTTGTTAATACGAAGACTTTGTGAGGTAAGGATGAAACGAAACGTTCTGAAGAAATTTGAATGACTGTATAGAAGGGTTTGGGAGGGAAAGAAAAGGTGGTTGTAATGTGATATATTATTTACTTTTGCAGGATAAAATAAATCCCAATCACGATATCCCATCTTGACTTTTCTCCACACTAAATTCTATCATACCATATAAAAATTGTTAGATTCCAATGGTGATAAGGAAGAGAGACGACATTAAATATTTATTAGCACAAATAAACAAGCGAAATCAAAGATAGTAAAATTCTTCAATTTGACCGTAAATATTTAACATTCATACATCATAGATAGATAACTCTACAAAGAACCTATTTCGATTAAGGAAGACTATAAACACAGATTACCCTAACTACTATGTCTACTTCATATCAATGTATTTGCTAGTAAAACTAGCAAATACGGTGAACAAACAAACAACCACATTCTCGCAGACATAGCGGAATTTAATCCCGCCCGAGTCCTAGTCACGAATTGTTGAGGTCCTCCTGCATTAGGAGAAAAAACGATCAATCTCCATATCAGTCAAATCAAATATCGTTTCACGTACACTGTGCAATAATTATACCAGAGAGCGCTTCTTACCATAAAGGTAATGACAATGTTTCTAATGAACCTCTGCTTGTTGTCCTTACACCCGCCACAACAACAATACCTCCGATTCCTCCACAAAACAAATGCAGAAAGTTTATTCACATTAGTTATTTTTCACGCCTGTTTTACCATAAAATACGGAATATTTATATTTCAATAAACTTTCTTGCTTACGTTTAGTTGCTTATAATTCCATCAGATTAAATATGCAAAAATCTTACAACTTGATAAAGGAATCGCACACACGAAGCCATCATATGGCCGCCACTGGTAATCTTTTTTAACAAACGAAGAATTGCAATTTAAACACTTACCAGTGGAAGAACGATTGCCAGTTACCTTAGATATATAGCACAAAATTAAAGAAACTAGGATTGGTTCATTTTTACAAAACACTTCCATTCCATTCCATGAACCAAAGCTGAATTCTGTTACCTTGAGAAGGAAAAAAGTTGCATTCGGTATCACGTAAAAAGTGCAACTTACCTTGTCTTCCAAGCTTTAAACTGTTCTCTTGTTGCCATATTTATAAGTTTTGGCTTACGTACATCACTTGAACAAAACATAGAATATAATTTAGCTGTCAGAATATTAAGATTCAAGAAAAAAAGTAAACTTTGCTTTTAGTGCGGGTCCTTATATATATATATATATATATATATATATATATATATATATATATATATATATATATATATATATATATATATATATATATATATATATATATATATATTGTATGGTTGCGAGGCGTGGGCTATGGATAGAGTTGTGCGCAGGAGGATGGATGTGCTGGAAATGAGATGTTTGAGGACAATGTGTGGTGTGAGGTGGTTTGATCGAGTGAGTAACGTAAGGGTAAGAGAGATGTGTGGAAATAAAAAGAGCGTGGTTGAGAGAGCAGAAGAGGGTGTTTGGAAGTGGTTTGGGCACATGGAGAGGATGAGTGAGGAAAGATTGACCAAGAGGATATATGTGTCGGAGGTGGAGGGAACAAGGAGAAGAGGGAGACCAAATTGGAGGTGGTAAGATGGAGTGAAAAAGATTTTGTGTGATCGGGGCCTGAACATGCAGGAGGGTGAAAGGAGGGCAAGGAATAGAGTGAATTGGAGCGATGTGGTATACCGGGGCTGACGTGCTGTCAGTGGATTGAATCAAGGCATGTGAAGCGTCTGGGGTAAACCATGGAAAGCTGTGTAGGTATGTATATTTGCGTGTGTGGACGTATGTATATACATGTGTATGGGGGGGGGTTGGGCCATTTCTTTCGTCTGTTTCCTTGCGCTACCTCGCAAACGCGGGAGACAGCGACAAAGTATACAAAAAAAAAAAAAATATATATATATATATATATATATATATATATATATATATATATATATATATATATATATCTGTGGAAGGTATTAAGAATATATGGTGTGGGAGGCAAGTTGTTAGAAGCAGTGAAAAGTTTTTATCGAGGATGTAAGGCATGTGTACGTGTAGGAAGAGAGGAAAGTGATTGGTTCTCAGTGAATGTAGGTTTGCGGCAGGGGTGTGTGATGTCTCCATGGTTGTTTAATTTGTTTATGGATGGGGTTGTTAGGGAGGTGAATGCAAGAGTTTTGGAAAGAGGGGCAAGGATGAAGTCTGTTGGGGATGAGAGAGCTTGGGAAGTGAGTCAGTTGTTGTTCGCTGATGATACAGCGCTGGTGGCTGATTCATGTGAGAAACTGCAGAAGCTGGTGACTGAGTTTGGTAAAGTGTGTGAAAGAAGAAAGTTAAGAGTAAATGTGAATAAGAGCAAGGTTATTAGGTACAGTAGGGTTGAGGGTCAAGTCAATTGGGAGGTGAGTTTGAATGGAGAAAAACTGGAGGAAGTGAAGTGTTTTAGATATCTGGGAGTGGATCTGGCAGCGGATGGAAACATGGAAGCGGAAGTGGATCATAGGGTGGGGGAAGGGGGCGAAAATTCTGGGAGCCTTGAAGAATGTGTGGAAGTCGAGAACATTATCTCGGAAAGCAAAAATGGGTATGTTTGAAGGAATAGTGGTTCCAACAATGTTGTATGGTTGCGAGGCGTGGACTATGGATAGAGTTGTGCGCAGGAAGATGGATGTGCTGGAAATGAGATGTTTGAGGACAATGTGTGGTGTGAGGTGGTTTGAGCGAGTAAGTAACGTAAGGGTAAGAGAGATGTGTGGAAATAAAAAGAGCGTGGTTGAGAGAGCAGAAGAGGGTGTTTTGAAATGGTTTGGTCACATGGAGAGAATGAGTGAGGAAAGATTGACCAAGAGGATATATGTGTCGGAGGTGGAGGGAACGAGGAGAAGAGGGAGACCAAATTGGAGGTGGAAAGATGGAGTGAAAAAGATTTTGTGTGATCGGGGCCTGAACATGCAGGAGGGTGAAAGGAGGGCAAGGAATAGAGTGAATTGGAGCGATGTGGTATACCGGGGTTGACGTGCTGTCAGTGGATTGAATCAAGGCATGTGAAGCGTCTGGGGTAAACCATGGAAAGCTGTGTAGGTATGTATATTTGAGTGTGTGGACGTATGTATATACATGTGTATGGGGGTGGGTTGGGCCATTTCTTTCGTCTGTTTCCTTGCGCTACCTCGCAAACACGGGAGACAGCGGCAAAAAAAAAAAAAAAAAAAAAAAAAAAATATATATATATATATATATATATATATATATATATATATATATATATATATATATATATATATATATATATATATGTGTAGTGTGTGTGTGTGTGTGTGTGTGTGTGTGTGTGTGTGTGTGTGGCTCATATGTATTCATTACATTTTCTGTGTTGATGCATATCACATGTTTTCATTTCAATGGTAGCTTTCTCCCCAGTGGAGAGTAGTTTTATCATGTTCCCCAGAGATGAAAGTTGCTTTGTCGCTACTTGCCAGTGGGAAAAGCTAAGGGGGAAATTATCCCTTAACTTTGGAAAATACGTTTCATATGTTCCAAATTTCGACTAATTCTCAACATATTTCTTACATCATGCCAAACCTACAAATCCAAGAAAAAAGTATCTAAGGACTAATGTATTGAACTAACTTGTCCAACTACAATTGTGGGTTCAGTGTTTTGTGTTTTGCTTCAGTACATGCAGTGTTCTAGGAAAAACTGATTACAAGAGAATATTTTGGGATATATGTTAGACCTAATGAACTTATGGGTCACTGTAAAGTGAGTACAGGCAATCTGGATTGCGACAGGCAGCAAGCTATCGGAGGTAAACCAGGATCTATATGAACACACCTTTCCGCCATTATGGTGCACGGTAACTAACCTAACCCTTTGCCCTTGTCTCGCACCATGTTTAAATCACATTTCTACCGTATCCTTCATATGCCATGAAGCAGGCAATTTAAAGGAACGATTTTTCATGTCTAGTTTCCTCAAGACACAACTGACAAGAATAGGAGAGTGTTTCCCAAGACTCTTAATGAGAATAGAACAATCCTCCTTCAAAGAATAGTCAACCTAGTGTTCGAAAACTAGCGATCACTAATCAAGTGAATTCCTGAACCTTGCGTTGGGTATAGTGATACGATTGTGCGATATAGACGAAGCCTTGAACAAAGGTACGATGCAGATCAGAGTGAATCCTGTGGATGGACAAAGTATTTCTAAGTGTCTGTCATTGATGTGGAGACGACACAGAGTAAGATTGAAGCCAAGGTAAGCGTGTATGTGTGATATCGGTTTGGATAATATTCCTCCAACTGGATAAATATACCTACTTAAAATCTCCAAACTGAAGTGATAGCTCTCATCAATATGTAGGCTAGGCTTTATGGGTACTGGGTACTCTATGAAAGTATAACAGTTGAGTACAAACAAATTCTAGTACGAATCGTTTTCAGTTATTCATATTTAGTTACCTGGTAAACAGCTATATAGTCATTTTTTTTCCTCTTATTCAGGGCTGCTTGATAAGGTCATTCTGGTAACGATGTCGAACAGAAAGAAATTTCTCTTTACGTGGAATAGAGCATATGTTTTACTCCATTATTCATTCGATTACATAAAACCAATACGGATCAGAGATCATGTAAATGTATATGTTATCTCCACGAGAGGAATAAAACTTGCTCAACTGTTTTACTATTCGGAAATGGTGCATTGTGAATCTTGGTCAATATTGTTACCAGTATAACTGAATAATCAAATCAGTGTAATGGTGATATGCACAAAATGCGTAGAAAAAAATCTTGTTATAGTATTTTTTTTCTAGAATTACCAAATTCTCATGACAAAAATCAATGATAATAATAATAATAATAATAATAATAATAATAATAATAATAATAATAATAATAATCATTATCATTATTATTATTATTATTATTATACAACATAGAAAAGACAATTCATACATAAAGAAAAGACGTTAAAACATACCGTAGAGCTTAGCTTGTATTTCTGTTCAAAAATCAAGTTCTTTGCGGCATCGGAGAATTACTCAATGCATCCAAGGTTGCTAAGAGAAAATCCAGCTATTCAGACAACAAACTAAAATACGTGCAGTGATTAGCAAAACTATGTTGAGGTTACCATTCTGTCACTTCCTTGAACATATAAATGTGAATTTTGATTATTAATTCATACCCTGATATAGAATTGAGGTTTTATCTCTGAGCGCACCTGAGTAGCATCCACCAACCACGAAACAAACATTAATGGCGCAAATTTAGGTTCCCTGAACCAACAGAATTGCAGAATCTCCAATATCAAGGCCAATCAATTATTTTCCCTCAGTAGTGATTAAACTTCTCTATTAAACCTTGATGATGTGAAGATCATTTATATATACATGATGAATCCATCATCAACATTATTTGGAAAGGTATATAACGTCTAAATGATGGCGCAAATTTAGGATCCTTGAACCAAGAGAATTGCAGAATCTCCAATATCAAGGCCAATTAATTATTTTCCCTTAGTAGTGATTAAACTTCTTTATTAAATATTGATGATGTGAAGATCATTTACATATACATGATGAATCCATCATCAACATTATTTGGAAAGCTATATAACGTCTAAATGATGTGTCATCCCGCTGAAGAATCACACTCGAAAAAATTATGTATAAATCAGTCACCTGGTTTATTGCCAAGATAATTTGTCAAGCATATTTTTTCAAGTAATGGAAAATGTGCAGAATAATAGTGACTTCTCAAAGTGGGCTATAGATGAAGCCATATTCGAAAGAAAAGGTGGGCACTAACATCGGATGTGCCACTTTGGCTCCATCTTTAATCATTGTTGATTCATTGTGAATGAAAGTGAATAATGACCTATCAACATGTACTTACCATAGCCGAGCAATCATAGCTTGGCTTGTTCTCAAAAAAGAAAGGTTAGATTGACGATTACCTTACCAAAGTCATTGTGCTCCACCCCCACTGCTCAAATTAGATTCTCGAGAACATTATACCGCTCAATGACCTTCTCAAAGTCACCCACTCTGTTTACGCATTATATTTCTTAATATACAATGAAAAAAATAATTAATCTATATCGATATGATAGAGCTATTATTTCACGCTTATTGCCAAGCATTTTCACTGACCTAGAGAGGTCATGTGAAGGTCACTGGTAAGGTTTATTGAGTTGCTCTTCTTTCTCCCTTTAAATCTAGCGGTCCGGGGATCGCGAGCGCAGCGCATGCGTGTGGCGTGACCTTGGGGTGTCCATGAGGCAGTGTGTGTAAAGAGGTGTCGTCTGCAGTGGGCGATAGTGGACGGCTAGGTTCAGTGTAAGGAGCATCTTCCTGACATCATGACCACTCCTCAATCCGACCTCGACAAAAGGAAGCAGATCTCCGTAAGGGGGATTGCCCAGGTTGAAAATGTTGCCAATGTCAAAAAGACATTCAATCGTCATCTCCATTACACACTGGTAAAAGACAGAAATGTGGCGACTCCCCGTGATTACTACTTCACCCTAGCTCATACAGTCAGAGATCATCTTACATCAAGATGGATCAGAACTCAGCAGCACTATTACGAGAAGGATCCAAAGGTAAAGAATGACTTAAGATACAGACCAAGCCTCATAGGTGTTGTTTCCATTGAGTTGGACATGGCAACTGGCTAATGTAGAAAGTTTTTCATTGTTACCAGCTGCATTGAACAAAGTATTTTATGATATATGTATATGGCTTTTTATATATGTATATATATGTTTTATTTCTGAAATAATCATTACGTCCATAATATGAGGTAGTAATCCCAATAATGTTATTGGCATCACTTCTGGAAGCTGACTAGATCAAACACCTACCTCCCTTGGTTAATCAAATTTGATTATAGCATTAATTAGTATTGATAAGTAGACATTCCTCTGATAATATTATCCTAAAATTGTTTCCATTCTATTACTTGTCAGGTAGTAGGCTTTTGTCTTATGGGTAAAAGTGAAACTCTTTCTTATATCGGGGTGCATGTTGGTGCCAAACTTTTCCGTACGATGCTTCTCTGCTTGGCTTACAGCTTTAAGGATGAGACCACCAGGTTAAAATGTACCGTGCGCTAAAGACAAGTTGAATTGACATGTTGTTAAACTTTTAACCCCTGGTCTACATTAGTGTTAAGTAAGAGCTGGATTTTTTTTTTTTTTTTGGTGGGGGGGAGGATGAAGGAAATGAGCTTGCAAAGTTAGCTGCTGATTCTGAAAGTAAGTGGAGGTTAAGGTGTCGAAACAGAGTGATTTCTTCATATCCCAGCGGAAAATGTAGTTCATTTACTTAACACAGTCTGATTTTCTTTGAGTCCAACCAGATATTCCCATTATACTTACAAGTCTGGTATCGTACCTTATCCAGTGAGACAAACCAAATGTGGCAGACTTACATTAAGAATCTCCATCCCACCATATTCACACTTACAACCACATTCATGCACCGACACACACTTAATCAGCTAATCCCCACGTTTAATGTATAATTATCACGTTCAAACACTTACCATATTCAAACTACACTTAGCTGCATACTCACGATTTTCAAATACATTTCCCCCACATTTATATGCGTAGTCACAGATTACTCAACCCATTCATACGTACATTGACACCATTCGAACGCACACTGACCTCATTCAGATATATTCAAACGTGTACTTGCCACATTATTGCGCTTTGTCACAACATTTAGTCATACTCCCTGCATTCAACCAAACGCATGCTTACAACATTTACCGATATCCCCTGCATTCATATATATATATATATATATATATATATATATATATATATTATATATATATATATATATATATATATATATATATTAATTTATTATACTTTGTCGCTGTCTCCCGCGTTAGCGAGGTAGCGAGGTACACGTCCACACACGCACATATACATACCTATACATCTCAACGTATATATACACACACATACATATACATTTATACACTTGTACATAATTCATACTGTCTGCCCTTATTCATTTTCGTCGCCACCCCGCCACACATGATATGACTACCCCCTCCCCCCCGCATGCGCACGAGGTAGCGATAGGAAAAGACAACAGCTGTCATGTATAATGCACCGAAACCATCCTAGCCTGAGCCAGGTACGCAATTTATCAACCAACCCCTAGGGGTAGATGA
This sequence comes from Panulirus ornatus, assembly GCF_036320965.1. Classification (NCBI taxonomy): domain Eukaryota; kingdom Metazoa; phylum Arthropoda; class Malacostraca; order Decapoda; family Palinuridae; genus Panulirus; species Panulirus ornatus. The sequence goes on from NC_092279.1 coordinate 26,201,378, forward strand.
ACAGCTGTGTTGACCGTGGACCGACTGCTGCAACAAGGATTCGAATTGATTTGCTAGATCCTGGGCGGCCCGTGAATGCGTCACGGTCAGGAACGCTAACCGCTACACCACGGGAGAATATGTATGTATGTATGTATGTATATGTTTATATGTAATCTTTTTTATACTTAGTCGCTGTCTTCCGCGTTAGCGAGGTAGCGCAAGGAAATAGACGAAGGAATGGCCCAACCCACCCACATACACATGTATATACATTAACGCCCACACACGCACATATGCATACCTATACATTTCAACGTATATATACATATACATACACAAACATATACATACACGTGTACATATTCATAATTGCTGCATTCTTTCATTCGCGTCGCCACACCGCCACACATGAAATTGGACCCCCCACCCCCGCGCGCGCGAGGTGTCGCAAGGAAAAGACAACAAAGGCCACATTCGTTCACACTCAGTCTCTAGCTGTCATTTGTAATGCACCGAAACCACAGCTTCCTTTCCACATCCAGGCCCCACAAAACTTTCCATGGTTTACCCCAGACACTTTACATGCCCTGGTTCAATTCATTGACCACGTCCACCCAGGTATACTACGTCGTTCCAATTTACTCAATTCCTTGCACGCCTTTCATCCTCCTGTATGTTCAGGCCCCGATCGCTTAAAATCTTTTTCACTCCATTCTTCCACCTCCAATTTGGTCTTCCACTTCTCCTCGTTCCCTCCACCTCTGACACATATATCCTCTTTGTCAATCTTTCTTCATTCATTCTCACCATGTGACCAAACCATTGCAATACACCCTCTTCTGCTCTCTCAAGCACACTCTTTTTATTACAACTCATCTCTCTTACCCTTTCATTATATACTCGATCAAGCCACCTCACACCACATATTGACCTCAAACATTTCATTTCCAACACATCCACCCTCATCCGCACAGCCATATCTATAGCATGGGCTATAAATAGTCCTTCAAGCATACCCATTTTTGCTCTCCGATATAACATTCTCGCCTTCCTCACTTTCTTCAACGCTCCCAGAGCCTTCGCCCCCTCCTCCAACCTGTGACTCACTTCCGCTTCCATGGTTCGATCCGCTGCTAAATCCACTCCCAGATATCTAAAACACTTCACTTTCTCCAGTTTTTCTCCATTCAAACTTACCTCCCAATTGACTTGTCCCTCAATCCTACTGAATCTAATAACCTTGCTCTTATTCACATTTAGGTTTCTTCTTTCACACACTTACCAGACTCGGTCACCAACTTCTGCAGTTTCTCACTTGAGTCAGCCACCAATGCTGTATCATCAGCGAACAACAACTGACACTTCCCAAGCCCTCTCATCCAAAACAGACTGCTTACTTGCTCCTCTCTCCAAAACTCTTGTATTCACCTCCCTAACAACCCCATCCATAAACAAATTAAAACAACCCTGGAGACAACACGCACCGCTGCCGCAAACCAACATTCACTGGGAACCAATCACTTTTCTCTCTTCCTATACGAACACATGCCTTACATCCTTGATTAAAACTTTTCACTGCTTCTTGCAACTCTCCTCCCACACTACATACTCTTAATACCTTCCACAAAGCATCTTTATCAAATCTATCATATGCCTTCTCCAGATCCATAAATGCCACACACAAATCCATCTGTTTTTCTAAGTACTTCTCATATATTCTTCAAAGCATACATCTGATCCACACATCCTCTACCACTTCTGAAACCACAATGCTCTTCCCCAATCTGATGCTCTGTACATCCCTTCACCTTCTCAATCAATACCCTCCCATATAATTTCCTGGGAATTCTCAACAAACTTATACCTCTGTGATTAGAACACTCACTTTTATCCTCTTTGTCTTTATACAATGGCACTATGCATGCATTCTGCCAATCCCGGGCACTTCACCATGAACCATACATAAATTGAATATTCTCAACAACACAGTCACTCCTTTTTTAATCAACTCCACTGCAATATATATATATATATATATATATATATATATATATATATATATATATATATATATATATACATATATATATATATATATATATATATATATATATATATATATATATATATATGTATGTGTGTGTGTGGATGGGTTTTTCTACGCGTTTCCCGGCGTTACATTGCTGACGCGGGAAACGGCGATCAAGTATAATAATGTTAATATATATATATATATATATATATATATATATATATATATATATATATATATATATATATATATATATATATATATATGACGTGTCAGTGGACTGAATGAATCAGGGAATGTGAAGAGGCCGGGGGAAACCATGTATTGGGCTGTGGGGCCTGGATGTAGAAAGGGAACTGTGGTTTCGGTGTATTACACATGACGGATAGAGAATGGATGTGAGCGGATGTGGTCTGACTTTATTTGTCCTTGATACTATTGCAAGAAACGGCGACAAAGTATGAAAGAATATATATATATATATATATATATATATATATATATATATATATATATATATATATATATGTATGTATGTATGTAGATAGATAGGTAGATAGATAACGTGCAAAAGACGAGAACAAAGAGGTGCATCGATGAATGAGAAAGGGGAATTGGTAACAGGTGGTGATAAAGTGGAGATGGTCTGAGAATTTTGAAGGACTGTTGAATTTGTTTTAGATGATAGTGTGGCAAATGTAGGGTGCTTGGGTCGTGATAGTATGTGAAGTGAGAGGGGTTATAGAGAGTGGTTTGGTGAAGATGTGGTGAAAGCCTTGTGTAAGAGAAATGTGGCAAGGCGGCTGCAGGTGACACTGTTGTTGATTGGCTAGTTAGGAATTTCTCTGTGTATGGATCATGATAAGGTGCCTGAGGATTGGCGGAATACATGTATAGTGCCACTATATAGAGGAAACTAGGATAAAAGTGAGTGTTCAAAGTCGAGAGGTACAAGTTTGTTGAGTATACCTGGTAAGTTGTATGGGAAGGTTGTGACGGAGTTAAAGCATGTTCACTTTTGTACAGAGCATCAGATTGGGAAGGAACAGTGTGGTATCAGAAGTGGTCGAGGATGTGTGGATCAAGTGTTTGCATTAAAGAATGTATGTGAGAAATACATAGAGAAACGGATGGATTTGTATGTGGCATAAATGGATCTGAAGAGAGCTTATGGTAGGGTTGACAGAGATACCTTGTGGATGGTGTTAAGAATATACGGTGTTGGAGGAAAGCTGCTAGAAGGAGTGAGAAATTTGTTCAGAGGTGTAAGACGTGTACGAGTAGGGAAAGAGGAGAGTGCGTGGTTCCAAGTCAAGGTTGGTCTGCGGCAGGGGTGTGTGATGTCACCATGGTTGTTTGATTTCTTAATAGATGGGATGATGAGGGATGTAAATGCGAGAGTCTTGGAGAGAGGGGCGAGTATGCAGTCTGTAAGGGTTTAGAGGGCCTGGGAAGAGTTATTCACTAATGATACAGCACTGGTAACAGATTTAAGTGTGTTTTGAAACAACCGAAGTTGGTGACTGAATGTGGTGGAACAGTGTGTGAAAGGTGGAAGTTGAGAATATATGTGAATAAAAGCAAGGTTATTAGGTTTAGCAGAGTTTAGGGACAGTTGGTTAGGGTTTGAGTTTGAAAGGAGAAAAACTGGTGAAAGTGAAGTGTATTAGATATCTGGGAGTGGATATGGCAGCGAATGGAACCATGGGAGAAGTGTCATAGGGTGGGTGAGGGGATGAATGTTCTGTGAGCACTGAAGAATGTGTGGAAAGAGAGATTGTTATTTTGAGGGGCAAAAGTTGTTATGTTTGAAGTATAGCAGTTCCAACATTATACTAAGGATTTGAGGCATGGTCTTGTATGTGAGTGTGCAGAGGAGGGTGGATGTGTTGGAAATGAGATGTTTGAGGACAATATGTGGTGTGAGGTGGTTTTATAGGGTAAGTAATGAAAGGGTAAGACAGAGGAATGCTAATAAAAAGTGTGGTTAGAGAGCTGAAGAGTGTCTGCTGAAAGTGTTTTGACTTACAGAAAGAATGAATGAGGAAGGGTTGACAATGAGGGTACATGTGTTCGAAGTGGAGGAAACAAGGAAAATAGGATGACCAAATTGGAGATAGCATGATGGAGTGAACATTATTTTGAGCGATCTGGGCCTGAACATGCAGAAGGGTGAAAGGTTTGCACACGATAGAATGAATTGGAATGATGGTATACAGTGTCGACGTGCTGTCAGTGGACTGTACCAGGGCATGTGAAGTGTCCGGGGTAAAACATGGGAAAATGTTTCGGCTTGGTTATGGATAGGGAGTTGTGGTTTCGTTGCATTACTCATGACAGCTAGAGAATGGATGTGAGTAGATGGGGCCTTTCTTTGTCTATTCCTGGCGCTAACGCGGAAAACGATGATCAAGTATATATATATATATATATATATATATATATATATATATATATATATATATATATATGGAAGCGGAAGTGGATCATAGGGTGGGGGAGGGGGCGAAAATTCTGGGAGCCTTGAAGAATGTGTGGAAGTCGAGAACATTATCTCGGAAAGCAAAAATGGGTATGTTTGAAGGAATAGTGGTTCCAACAATGTTGTATGGTTGCGAGGCCTGGGCTATGGATAGAGTTGTGCGCAGGAGGATGGATGTGCTGGAAATGAGGTGTTTGAGGACAATGTGTGGTGTGAGGTGGTTTGATCGAGTAAGTAACGTAAGGGTAAGAGAGATGTGTGGAAATAAAAAGAGCGTGGTTGAGAGAGCAGAAGAGGGTGTTTTGAAATGGTTTGGGCACATGGAGAGAATGATGGAGGAAAGATTGACCAAGAGGATATATGTGTCGGAGGTGGAGGGAACGAGGAGAAGAGGGAGACCAAATTGGAGGTGGAAAGATGGAGTGAAAAAGATTTTGTGTGATCGGGGCCTGAACATGCAGGAGGGTGAAAGGAGGGCAAGGAATAGAGTGAATTGGAGCGATGTGGTATACCGGGGTTGACGTGCTGTCAGTGGATTGAATCAAGGCATGTGAAGCGTCTGGGGTAAACCATGGAAAGCTGTGTAGGTATGTATATTTGCGTGTGTGGACGTATGTATATACATGTGTATGGGGTGGGTTGGGCCATTTCTTTCGTCTGTTTCCTTGCGCTACCTCGCAAACGCGGGAGACAGCGACAAAAAAAAAAAAAAATATATATATATATATATATATATATATATATATATATATATATATATATATATATGTATATATATATATATATATATATATATATATATATATATATATATATATATATATATATGTTTGCTTTGAAGAATGTATGAGAAATACTTAGAAAAACAGATGGATTTTTATGTAGCATTTATGGAACTGGAAAAGGCAAATGATAGAGCTGATAGAGACGCTTTGTGGAAGGTATTAAGAGTATATGGTGTGGGAGGTAAGTTGCTAGAAGCAGTGAAAAGTTTTTATCAAGGATGTAAGGCATGTGTAAGTTTTGGAAGAGAGGAAAGTGATTGGTTCCCAGTGAATGTCGGTTTGCGGCAAGGATGTGTGATGTCTCCATGCTTGTTTAATTTGTTCATGGATGGGGTTGTTAGGGAGGTGAATACAAGAGTTTTGGAGAGGTGGGCAAGTATGCAGTATGTTGTGGATGAGAGGGCTTGGGAAGTGTCAGTTGTTGTTCGCTGATGATACAGCGCTGGTGGCTGATTCAGGTGAGAAACAAGAAGCTGGTGACTGAGGTTGGTAAAGTGTTTGAGAGAAGAAAGCTGAGAGTAAATGTGAATAAGAGCAAGGTTATGAGGTTCAGTAGGGTTGAGGGACAAGTTAATTGGGAGGTAAGTTTGAATGGGGAAAAAACTGGAGGAAGTGAAGTGTTTTAGGTATCTGGGAGTGGATTTAGCAGTGGATGGAACCATGGAAGTGGAAGTGAGTCACAGGGTGGGTGAGGGGGGCGAAGGCTCTAGGAGCGTTGAGGAATGTGTGGAAGGTGAGAACGTTATCTTGGAGAGCAAAAATGAGTATGTTTGAAGGAATAATGGTTCCAACAATGTTATATGGTTGCGAGGCGTGGGATATGGATAGGGTTGTGCGGAGGAGGGTTGATTTGTTGGAAATGAAATGTTTGAGGACAATATGTGGTGTGAGGTGGTTTGATGGAGTAAGTAATGAAAGGGTAAGAGAGATGTGTGGTAATAAGAAGAGTGTGGTTTAGAGAGCAGAAGAGGGTGTATTGAAATAGTTTGGTCACATTGAGAGAATGATGGAGGAAAGATTGGCAAAGAGGATATATTTGTTAGAGGTGGAGGAAACGAGAAGTGGGAGACCACATTGGAGGTGGAAGGATGGAGTGAAAAAGATTTTAAGCGATCGGGGCCTGAACATGCAAGAGGGTGAAAGGCGTGCAAGGCATAGAGTGAATTGGAACGATGTGTTATACCGGGGTGGACGTGCTGTCTGTGGATTGAACCAGGGCCTGTGAAGTGTCTGGGGTAAACCATGGAAAGTTTTGTGGGGCTTAGATGTGGAAAGGGAGCTGTGGTTTTGGTGCATTACACATGACAGCTAGAGACTGAGTGTGAACGAATGTGGCCCTTGGCTTTTCCTATCGCTACCTCGTGCATGCGTGGGGGTGCTGTTTTTCATGTGTGGCGGGGTGGCGACGAGAATGGATGAGGGCAGCAAGTATGAATATGTACATGTGTGTATATGTATATATATGTATACGTTGAAATTTATAGGTATGTATATGTGCGTGTGTGAGTGTTTATGTATATACATGTGTATTTTGGATGGGTTGGGCCATTCTTTCGTCTGTTTCCTTGCGCTACCACGCTAACGAGGGAGACAGCGACTAAGTATGAAAAAGTATATATATATATATATATATATATATATATATATATATATATATATATATATATATATATGTGTGTGTGTGTGTGTGTGTGTGTATATATATAATTGTGTGTGTAATAAAAAGTGGTTGGCCAGTTTCTTGCCGGCCACATTGCTAAGTCACATCCATTAAGTTCACCTCTATAGCACAAACATTCTGCTGTGTAGAGTTCCCGAAGGAGCAATTCTTTCTCCATTTCTCCTCAACCTCTTCCAACACGACCTTTTTTTTTTTTTTACGCACGAACCTCAACATGAAGGTCCTATCATATGCAGACGACCTCACAAACCCATCACGACACTCTTAACACCAGTGAAGTAACATCAAACATGCCGCACTACATTACACAATTAGAAAACTCACTCACCAAGAACATAATTTGCATTTTCGCGGAAGTCTACAGTCACTCTATTAACCCCAGACTTGAATCTAGTTTACACCCTTGAGTCAGCTTGAATGGATAGCCACTTCCTCTTAACAAAACACTAACCCATTTTAGGCATGACGTTTTACTCACATATGACATTCACTCCTCACATCAGTAACATTAAGACAAAAGCAGCGCAAACAGATAACTTCAGAACACTAATTTGCACGAGATATGGACAAGAAAAAGAATCATCCAGCATCCTCAACAAACAATTCATCCATTCCACTGTGAACTATGCTTCACCTGCCTGATCTAACCTCTCAAAGACAAACAACAGATATAACAAGGCTGCAAACAGCACAGAAATATTCCACTAGGAACAATAATTGGCTGCCTAGCAACTATCAAGACACTTTACCACAAGGAAACGAAGATCCTCCCGATACAGACCCACCTTGGTATGCTCAACTTCCAATTCTGTGCAACAGTTTCCACCCAAGTCAATGTGTAACTAACCTCTACTCACAGATCCCTCCACCCCCAAAAAAATGTAGCACTTACAAAACACACATACACACTGAATTAACTCGACAATCACTAAACAACCGACTTATTAAATTTGCTCTTAAACTTCAACCCACCAGACATACATCCATCAAAATCCACACTCCCCAGACAAACACGAGTCACATGGCCGTCTTCGCTATAGACATCATCCATCGCTGTAACACAGCAAACACCGTTTTCAGCATATCCTAAGACCTTTCATGCCTACGATGCAACCAACTACTGTGCACTCTCTGCACACAGAAGGTACACACATCACAACACTTTATGACCCGTGTTGTTGACCGGTAGACGTGGCCATCTTAGTGCTGAGTGCTTGATAAAGATAAGATGGGTCTCCTGGGTCAGGAAATAAGTAGGGAGAGAGAGGAGCTGAAATACGACATAGGGTGGCTGAGGGGACGAAGGTCCTGGGTACATTGAGTATATAGAAAGCGCGGTCACTGTCTGTGAAGACAAGGATGAGTGTGTTTGATGGTGCAGTGTATGGTGTGAGGAGAGTTGATAGAGCGTCATGACACTGTAAGAGAGGCGAGGTGGCAAGCAGAGTATGTCTGAAAGAGCTGAGCAGGGTGTACTGAACTGGAGGGAACAAGAGACGGGAATGATAGAGGCGTCACGAAATGGAGGGATGGAAACCCTTACCAGAACATGCGAGTATCCCGCATAGAACATCAGTTACCCACAGTAACGTAAGAATCACATGGACCTTGTCGTATCAGCAGTAAGAAAAGCTAAGCAACATAGTGTTGCAAGGTAAACTAAGCGTTACTGAGGTCTCCGAGCGGGCGCACCGAATCAAGAGCAATCAAATGGTCCTCGACCTCAGTGTTGGCAAGGTTCACACACGTCCAAGAAGGCGAAAATGTTCCAAGGCTTGTCGCTTTTCGCGAAATTAACTCATGTTAGAAGAATAACTGCTTGGCAGCGGTAAATGTCAGAGCCTCCAGGTTCGTAGGATTCACTGGGTATTGAAAGACTTATGTGAGATGCGTTATATGGGTAATGTAAATGCGTTTGATATTATTAGATGATAAAGGTCTCTTGAAGATGGCAGTTTTCTGGGTAATGAACATGAAATTTGTCTAACTGGATGGTAACCCTGTTAGATTTCCCCATAATATTTGATAGTAATCCTGATATACTTGCTTTGAATATTGAACATTAAAAAGTGACGGAATTATGCTTTCTCCTAACTTGATGGTTTTCGTTGTTTCTTTTAAAATACACCTAAACCTGAATCTGGGTTTCACATCGTGATGTGGAATGCACTCCTTGTTTTCAATGAACTTGCCTAACCCAGTCGCCCAGTATTTGATATTGACACTGCATTGTAAGCGTATCCCATGCTTGAAAAATTCAAACAGAACTAAACTTTGGAAATTTACTTCAGGGGAAATTTATGTAGCACGGAAGATCTTAATGGACTAATCATGAACGATATGAATAATAACCATTTTTAGTCAACGTTCTCTGAAACTTTAAAACTTGTGAAGTCTCTGATAGCACCAGTGATAACTGCCTCTCAGCTTTAAGGAGAATAACGAGTTTTTTTTCTCCCTTATGCTATGACGTACGATAGATTGACAGCCTTACAAAAAATCAGTCAATTCACAGAAATCAAAGAATTAGATGAATAACACGTGATTTCGTTGCCCCAAAGGGCCGTCGCATGCGCAAAAACAGTCATCGGTCGTTAAACATTACTAATTTCCTAGTCATGACACATGAGTCATCTGTTGTCCCTGTAATTTGCTTTGTCACGAGCCGTTACTGCTTTGTATCCTCCCTCACGAAGTGGACATAACATTATGGACACATTCCATCACATAGGGTAATAGACTCTAAAAGTTAAGCATTGCATATAATGCAAGATTTGTATATATTTGCTTTCTCGTTTTTTGTTTTTTGTTTTCAATCTTTAGATATATCGTCTTTGTGTAACATTTGCAGTTAGAGACCACAGCAGGTAAGACTATGTTTTATTCTCAGAAAATTTAACTTCGTTGAGATGTATTCAAGGAGAGCAAATCCCCCACGCTGATCTGCAGCTTAGAAATTTACTCAGTGTTCGAAACACACGAAGAAAACCTCTCGACCTAACATGAGATATTGTCATCCTTAAAGCGAATATTTATTTAACGTGCCAAATGATATAGTTCCACGAGGCGAGAGAATTTAGAAATATTAGTGAACACATTTGTGTATGAAAATGCCAATCAATGTTTAGCTTTTTCGTTTAGAAGTCTGCCTACGCCGGAAGTGTTATATAAGAAGAGCATAGTTGGAATGCTAAGCAGTGTCCTACACTTTATTTTCCTTTTAATTCTTGGCGTACACAATACTTCTTGTCAAACTAGACGTGTGGATGCGTCTTGGAGGTTCATGCTTCAAGTGAACCGTGCGTACTTATTTAGAAAGTAAATGTTTCAAAATCTTTTACTGTTATCTAGGTCACAAAAATTCCTCCAGAACAGGTTAGGCTAACTTCACACTATACACTCTGAATCAGGAGAGAGTGTTTTTGGTAAAACAAAGGTTATTAAACTTTAAAGACATGTGTTGAATAAAACTTACATATAAGGAGAATCTGTTTATGTTTTCAGAGATTTACGGAAGGGAAGCAGAAAAGTAAGTGGTTGATATAAGGTCTCCTTTAAGACTCACGTTTCTGAATAAACAGTTTACGATGTATATGATCAGGTTACCGACTCGGACATCACCAACCTTCTGAGTACTGTATTAATATATAACCGCTTCCTAAACAGTGCATTGTAACGCTCATCGCTCATAGGCGCTTTCAGGTGTTAGTAATAGGGTTAACGACCTAACGTGATTACTTTTTATATTTACCTGTGATGATATCGATGGTTAATGAACTCTTTCTAGGTAGATAGGATGTATGATATTTTACGGTAAACACGTTGATAACGCTTATCTGAAGTGACAGTGATGGTTAGTAACCCTATCTCTGTCTGGTGTTCTACATTTCATACCTCAAAGGTATGAGGTACCACGTTGATATGTCTGGGAACGTGAGTGGATTTAAGACTTAATCCATGGTGTCGGGGCTAGATTAGGTGTAGCTCACTGTACTTGTGCCTTTAAAGAAATGTTTATTTTGATTTGTCAGACTATCACTCCCGTATTTATTTGCGAAAGCTGAATGATCCTTAACAAACTTGCATCATGTCCGTATGTTCAAACCTCTTATAATCTTCGGAGAACGGTAGAAAAATGTTTCACCTTGTATATCTTTTGACGGTTATTAGTTAGTGTACGTAGAAGCTTAGCTTTTTACGGAGGGTCAATACTTGGGAGCTGTTACCAAGGTTAGCAAGTTCTATAACCCACTTGTGATATCTCTTACCATCAACACTGTTTTGGTGACTGAATGAAGTTGGAACGTATTGTAAGAATGGTACTGTTGCTCTTTAGTAGCTATTGCATTTTATTTTTATGTCGGCAGTTGTGAGAAAGAACGTAGCTTATCATGATTTATCTTTGGTTATTTCCTGTATGTAGTCCTGAGAGGTGTAGCTGCCAGCTTGTAGTTCCTTTAGGTAATTCTGTAAGTGACCAGTCTGTTGATTTGTAGAGTGTTCTGAGAAACATTATTCATTGCTGTTATTTTAGGAACGATCAGTATATGATTATTTCATGTAGGAACTACTGGGGTATTGTGACCAGTAATGCGATGGTTAATTGTTGGTTGCCATGACTAAGTAGTCATAGGGTGGATATTTCATGAATAGATTGAATATGGAAAATGAAAATAAAGGTAGAGAAGTGCCAGTTACATGCTCTGGTTCTTGGGTTCACCTTAAGTTTGCATAACTGCGAACTTAACATGGTGACATCTACACTCGTAAGAAAACGTGATATATATTGAAGTTAAGATTTTCTTTCAGCTCTACGGTTTTTTTTTTTTTCAGAGTAGTTTTAGCCAGACTTTTGAGATTCTTTTGTTTTGTTTTGTTTTGTTCAGAAGGTGATCTAGGAAGATACGTTAAAGTAGTTTTACGGGGCTGAAAGAAAACCACTTCCTCTCCTTGCTGGGCGCGGACTGTGTTGGTAGATAGCTATATATACCAGGAAGTTAATCGCTGCAACTGCACACGCAGAGGGTACTTCTCCTTTTGGGTGTCTCCAAATTTAGAGCATTATGCCTGACTTGGTTCCAAAGTTTCGGCAAGTGGTACTGCATGCCTGAAAAATGCGAAGCTAAACAACAATAGTATTTACGCCGGAGGGTGCGAATTATCAAGTGATATAAGGTACGCGTATCCAAGCTGACTCGTAGCCAAGGCTTAACCAAAGTGCCTTAACCGCCAGCCGCTATATACGTGTTACCTGAATGGTATGAGCTGTGAGAATATACTGGTGACAAGCTTACACTTACGTTGTGCGCAAGGACGTCTAAAGGATATATTTCAGAAGGATGAATGCGGTAGAAATCAAGAGATTTTATGAAAAACCTGGTGACAAATTTGGGTAATTTTATTAGTATTGACAGGTATCATCGATAAGCAGTGTGATTTTATTTTAAAGTTCCCAAATATGAGTGCACACTGAATGAAGAAGGGGAAAAATATGCTTTATATCTGCTTTACACACACACACACACACACACACACACACACACACACACACACACACACACATACACACACACACACACACACACACACACATATATATATATATATATATATATATATATATATATATATATATATATATATATATATATATCGCAAGGGAATCCTAAGGGGGTGCCGACCCCATACAGACGCACGTGGCTGAGATGTGATCTCTGGCTTGATAATGTCGGATACATACGGACGATTGACTTGATATTGATACGGTGTGAATTTGTTCATGACCAAATGCCTTCCTGTTTGTTCTTGGGTTCACGCGATGCACTCAAGGAATGGCAGGGTTACGTCCGAACTCTGGTACAAGGAAACGTGCTTGGGAGTATTGCTGGAGTTTTCAGTTTTTATTTTCAACTTTGAGAAAAATAAGATATGAGCAACGTAACACTCTTGTCTGTAGAAAAAATAAGGCAAAGTTACGGTTTGAAGCTGTGGACATTAAGCATAGCACACAATTTTGCCAGGGGAATGTTGCAGTTGGCTGCTCCTAAATTTTCTTCAGACTTTACTGGCCATGAGTTCAGAAAAGAGTTGGCAGGGAGATTGCTTCTTTCCGGGTATGAGAAGACGCAGTGCATTGGTTCTATTAATTGCTACCTTTGTCTCGTCTTCTACGCAATTACTTAACGTGAATTTAAGTCTTCTGAGCACTGAAATAAGTTATGAAGATAAATCTCATGAACTCCAAGTAAGGTGTATGTTATCAGGTGCTCATATTTAGATCCAGTTTTGTTGGAGGTTTCCGAGCTTAGGTTCAAATTTTGTTGGAGGTTTTTGAGCCTAGAAGATCGAACGTTAAGGTTTTCGAGCCTAGCATGTTATCTTTATCTGATATATGTAACAGTCCTCTTTAAAAGATGTTCTTATTACTGAGGTGGTATATAGAACTAAATCGTAATGATTTAAGCTCCAGATAAACTATCTGAAGTTTTTATGTTTGGCTGGGCTTCGTCGGACACTGGATACTTAGATTTTCTTACACCGCATTGATGTATGTCCGAGCCAGTTCCTCTGTCACTCGTGAAGATATAATGTGAGTACTAGTATTTCCAACAAGAAGTGTACAGTGATTGCCAGTATTAGAGTCTTTACATTAGCATATTTAATAATGCTCAAAACCTAATATAGCTTTTTAAGCTATATTAGGAAGGCCGATGTAGGAAAGGCTTTTGAGCTCTTATTGATAAGCGCACGAAGAGTGTGTTTAAAGATTCGCAAAGACTAAGCCTGGCACAGGCTCTTGTCAATGACAGGCGGTTGTCTGGGTGCCGTTTCTGGCACAGGACGTTGAGTGTGTGTAACTGGGTGCCTGTGGCATAGGCTGGGTGTGTATTCCTTAAGGTTCCATTACTGACACAGGTTGGGTGTGTATTCTCAGTGTGCCACTACAGACTCAGGTTGTGTCTTCTTGGGGTGCCATTACTGGCAAAGGTTGGGTGCGTGTTTCCGGGCTTCCATTATTGGCATTGGTTGGGTATGTGAGTATAAATGTAAAAGTGGATGTATGTTGTATATGGTGTGCAAGTGAAGAACACTGGGTCAGGAGGGCCCCAGGATGGCTGCCGACTTGCCGCAGAGTGGTTGGTGGACCGGTGAGTATTGATCGCTTGCCGGGGGTGGAGGAGCAAGGATGCCTTCGCTCTTATGACATAACCTGCGAGGGAAAATTTTCAGCTAGTCAGCCTGTGTCGAGAAGAAAGTGCAAGCCTTTCTTTGATAATATTGAGAGGCCTTAAAAATAGGAATGCTGCAGGAAATACTTTGTGTGGTGTCTTAAACCCCTGCAGTCCATCTGGGAGACCCACTGCTGGGTGAAAATGAGGCTTTTAAAGGTCGAAGGTCGTATTTCGTAAGACGGATGTTTTCTGGAACCATTGTATACTGACCACCATTTATTTTGTTTTTCAGTGACTCTGATGATTGGGCATTACTGTAATTCTTTGGAACTTACGAATTTTTTTTTATTTTATAGACGGTAATTTTCTCCAGAGTTAGCTTGCTGCTGTATATATTAAACACACATTGTTATTGCCCCTGGTATTTCTTTATCCATCATCGTGTTCAAGAGATGAGGCATTGCGAGTGTAAAACTTCATCAACGCATAGTACAAATAGGTAATTACATACCTGAGCGACACTCAACCAGTTTTCTCCCTGGCGTAGAGGGAGATAGAGGAAAACTGTAGGATGACTTAGTTAGCTCACGATAAGACAAGCATTGTTGAACTAATTTTAGCGAATCGTGTCTGTTTAACAGCGGCTGGCCCTTCACAGTCTGTTGAGTCACTGTGCTGACTCAGCTTCAAGATTGTTGATGCTCCTTTAAGCTTGTACTTCTTTCTATACCCACATGTTTGCGATACTTATCTTTCATGTCTTAAACGTAGCTTTACCAGTTCTTGTGGAAACGTTCTTGGGATGATGGTCTGGCCATTGACCTGACTCAAAAGTATGGTCAGGGGTCACGGTGACATATCCCAAGCCGTCAGGGGACTAGGAAATAACCCGGCTGCAGGAGATTCTCTCGGGTGTTCTCTTTCATCTCATGAGAGAAGTTAGACATACTGCACATGCTAGTTAGTCGTGAGATGACGGTCCATGGTATCCTGACGCAAAGGACTTAAGTGAAGGCTGCCATTTGGTAGTGGGAGGGGAAACACGTCGTGGTACAAGGGACTGACATTCGGGCAATTTAGAGGTGTATATTGTTTTAAGAGTTACGTCATTGGTCGTTGAGCTTTAGCAGTTGTTTAGGTCCCTGACCAGGCACATCAATGGAAGTAATCAGAGGAGCCCGCCGATGATAAACCCTACTGAAATATGCAGTTCACGTTGCCTGAGACAGACAGATTCGCTTCAAAGGCGGCAAAACTCCAAAGGCTGTATTAGATTACGTGAAAAAAATATTCTTCAATTGTTTCTCATACTGTGTGTCTATGTGCATTCCTACAGGCGTATGAAGTCCATTTCGTTTTCGTCATATTGCTAAGAACTAACATTTCCCTTTTCACTGATCACAAATTTAGATTTTGTTCACGCCCTGTGTCCTTTCATCTTTTTAAATGCTTACTCTTCGTGCAATCCCCCCCCCCCCCACCCCCAAAAAAGAAAAAACGCACCGATATCCCTGGACACCAGGAAGACTTACGGGACGGACCAGATGGCCTCTTCCGGTTTAAGTCTTGCTTTCTCATCTGTTTTGCTTCTGTCTAAAAGCCGAGACTCCTCTCTTGGAGACATAAAGTGATACAGTGTGTCCCGTAGTAAGGAAAGTGGCGGGTATAACCCTTCCAATTACTGGTCTATTGTTATGACTTAAGTATTTAATGTTGTTGAATCTCACCTCTATGTTATTTCGTAAAGCATATTGAATCACATTCTGCTTCTCATTTAATAATGTCTGGTCACCTTATCTGAGAGATGATGAAAATATTTTTAGATCTTTTTATTTATTAAGCTTCGTTCCATTTCTGTTTTGCTGTTGTTAGGGCCATGTATCGCATTAGTCAAATTAACTATTCCTTCCTTTTTCCCTTCTCAGCAAGGTACACAGTATCACAGCCTACCCCAAGAGGGATATCAGGTCCCGAGGCCGATGTGGAGTTCAGTAAAAAGAAAAAAAAAAATGGAAGCTGCTCAAGTATTCTTTTGATTGGAATTTTTAGACACCCTTAACTTGCCTCAATATTATTTGTCTTATGTTTGCTAAGTCCCTTCTGAGTTTATGTTATCTGCGTGTTTTTCTTTCCCAACACAATGTTATATATATGTTGGAAAGTATTAGATTAATTTTGAACTGAAAGTTATGGGAAGATACAGTTTTTTAGCGTGTGATCGCCTCCTCTGAGCTGTTTGAGCCGCCACTTAAATGTAAGATGTAAGTATTAATATAGAGACTCTACTTTTTGTCAAACCATTCATACAAGTCTTCATTTAATTGACTAATGATTATGCTACCCTCACACGACCGTTATATACGGCGGTCTTTAAATTTTGATATCGTCTTGTTGGCTTTATTATTCTTGCATTTATTGTATTTATGACCCCATAGTTTTATTTACTTGTTATTCTGACTCAGTCTACTGTTTTGTCAAGCAGACAGTTTTCAAGGAAGGTAATCCCATGGTCGAAGACAAAAATTTTGAACTTCACGAAGGCGCAGTAAGTGCAGGGAGGGGACTGTAAGGATTGGTAGGGTGAAGTTAAGGGTTGTAAGAGCAGGGAACGAGTTTTGGCAACGGACCGGAGTGCATGGGGTAATTTTAGGTACATCTACAGTCAGTGGTCTATAACTTTGGTGGACAGGAAATGGTACCTGTATTCAGCCTGTGTTGACTGTAAATTTGTATCACATGGCCATTGCAAAATTTGTATCACTTCATCTTAGCAAATCTGTATCTCATCGTCGTAGCCAAGTCATTAAATAATTTGTTTACTAAACCGTTTGTACTACGATCTGGGAAAATATTTACATTTGTTATCGTCGGTCACTCAATATCGTAGCTAAATGAATTTGTAACTTTTTTCTTAAGAAGCTCTGAGAACATTTACAAGGCTTTTATCGCAAATAAATATCTTAAACACTTGAGCAGCAGAGTATAAATGATTATAGCCATTAGTAGATCTGAGAAAATTTGTATCTTTTTATGGTCAGTAACTTTGTATCACTTATATGGCGTAGCAGCTTAATAAACTAGCGTAACTTTTTCAGGAAGAAAATCGTAAGGAGATCCGAGACAATTGTTAAACTTTTGTCGCTTGTAAATCATGATCTGCAGAGCTTGAACAAATATAAGCTTTACGAAGTCTGAGGAAATATTGTATCTTTTTTTCGTCAGTATATTTTTACCATTTAGCAGCTTTGTATCTTGTAACTTTTCGTTGTACAGAAATCTGAAAACTTGTCGCAGGTACATCTCGATCAGCCAAGAAAATTATGGTAGGAATAAGTAAATTTGTACCATTTCGTAGCTTTGGTTACGCAAGGGGAGGAGAGTATTACTGTTGGATTTTACAGACAGATTATTTTGTTTAAGATTTTGTTGTTGGTTGACTACGCACAGATTGCACCCCTCAGGTTTTGAATTAACTTAAACCCTCAAAGTCACCTTCACATTCACATGTACGATAGTAGGATCGGTTTTTTTTTATGATTACTGTTCTCTTTACCTATCTATTAGTATCTTCAAAAGCGTAGGAAATATACTCTCATCGTAACCTTCTTTTTATGCATCTGCATAAAGGAAATAACATCTTTGCGGAACAACACATAATACACCTCACTGGCCGGAGGGTATGTTGTAACACTGCAGAGAAGGATCTCGAAGGTCAGTGAAGGACATATTTTGCTTTTGAGAGCAAGCCAGTAGGACAGGCATGAAAATAGACAAACTGAAAACAAAGTTAGAGGCTACAGCAAGACCCCGGGGACTTGCCTTATAAGATTTGGTTATGTGCCTTTCATTTTTTTTAAGTTTAGCATCCTTGAATGTCTATTTTTTTTCCACGACCCAGATACTCGTAGGCTTAATATTTTGGGCCGTGGATGGCCACACCATAGTCTCTCTCTCTCTCTCTCTCTCTCTCTCTCTCTCTCTCTCTCTCTCTCTCTCTCTCTCTCTCTCTCTCTCTCTCTCTCTCCTCTCTATTTATGGAACTACTTTGTATAAGAGTTGTGTTAGTCGCCAACGTCTATCATGTCAGAATGGGACGAGTTACGAGTTTAGAAGGTTATGTAACAAGCCTTCCAGAATTGTTCATGGATATTTCATGATACATTTGGTTGTCTCCACGAAAAGTAGATCCTGAAGACATGTTTTCTAGTTTCTACTAAGCATGAAGAATGTCAGAAAGTATTTGTACTGGAACTTCATCGTATAAAGCTCTTTCAAAATTTAAGAAACTTTTGACAGTTTTGTACGCTAATAGATTAGTTTTTGGATGATACCACTTACTGAGATTGTGTCGTTGGCAGTTCTCAGGAATTCAGCTTGTAGTACATATTACCAGAGCCCTAACCTTTTCTTGACCTTTGAAAAAACAAAAACTCAGGGTTCATGATTGGGTAAATCACTGCGTTCATGCAATTTTAGACCCTTCGCTCTAAGTTATCCTCCGAAAACTTGTTCTTTCGGCGTATTGCAGGAATAAGTAGGTTTCATTTATCTGTAAATACCTAGACAAAGTTTATCTTGATAATGCGGGTTACATAATAAGGTCAGATGGCGGCAGGTTGAAGTTACATTGGATGCAATACATGAACGTAAGAGTGACAGGTGAGCTCAAGCAGGTCCAAAGGACCCAAAGGGCCATAATCCCGATGGAGAAAAGGCAGTATACTGACAATGGGAATAAACATGAGGGCAAAAATACAGACTTGAATTATGCATATATATATATATATATATATATATATATATATATATATATATATATATATATATATATATACACACACACACACACACACAAGCACATCAGTGACAAGTATATGTAGATCATACTGACCCGTGTTCTAGGTCAGTTGGTAAGGTATGAGGTGGTGGTCCCATTTAGTTTTGAGCGATGACTGTCGCCCATACCTTGGTGGGTTATATCAAACGTAGTTTCTCGTAGACCCTGTCCTTTAGTCTTGATATTTGTGTAGAATTTGCCCTTCAGTGCCCTTTCGTGTTCATTTTTGTGGCGCTCTGCCTGGGAAGGTCCTTAGGTTGCTGGCGTTCTCCGCGTCATTCACATAGACTATTATTTGGCTGTGGTCTTTGATATAGCCTATTATTTGGCTGTGGTCCCTGAAGTTCCATCAGAAGCCAGCGTCGACTAATTCCACAACGTATTGCAGTAAGATAGAAAAGAAAGTTAATTTTCGCAGAGTTTATGATACTTATGTAAGTGGTGTATATGATACTTATGTAAGTGTAGTGTGTAACGATTTATAGGATGGACTATGCTATCCTTTGCTATGACGACAGGACGAAGTTGTTACATGATGTCTGGCTCTCGATCTACGCACTCTTGACAGTGTAAGTGTTGCTATATCTCCACCTTTACCCATTTACCTTTCTCGCCCTTGCGAGGTAGCATCACAGAACAAAAGAACGATAGCCTTACGTACACCAATCCAGTCTCTGACTCTCATGCATAATGCATCTAATTGACGAACGTGTTTTCGCTGAATGATGGTCGTACATTAGACACCTCTCATGACAGAGTTCAGACTTGACAGTCGATGAAAGCACATGCTCAAGGTTGGCGTAACGTTGTAGACGGTGATATCACATTAGATTGTCACTGCCATGTGTTAGTATATAAGCGCTCTTTTGTAGTATTGAGATGAACGTTTAGAAGTTCAATATTTGGTACTGATCATATGAGGTTAATTTGATCTGAAGGTGAATTATTAAACTGTGACACACTGCAACAACGCACGAGGTAATCGACGCGTACTCAGAGCAACAAGCCTGGCATACCGAGAAGGCCAGTGGGGTCGACTTCTGACATAACTGGCTGCATGAGCCATATGGTCGATACAGGCCATGATTGTTCTCCCGGTTTGGTTATATATATATCGCTGTCAGGTTTTCAGTTGTAGGTGGATATATACCCTTAACAAGAATTATCATCATCGTTTACAATGAAGTAGTATATAACCCATTACAGTAAGTTGGACTTGGAGAGAGTTTATAGCTTTATTGACAGCTGCATTATGCTTTAGAATTTTCGAAACAGTCCTGCGTCAGAAGAATTTCTTTTTTATCAGTTATAGTTTTAAGATACAAAATTCTTTTTCATCAGGTATAGTAGTTTTAAGATATAAGTTCTCTGTCATCAGGTATAGTTTTAAGAGACAAAGAACCATCCCACGGGTGCAGTGGCTTGACGTTATTATGTGTGAGGTTGTTGATCTGGCTAGTTAACAGTTTTTGGTAGGAGGTTAAGAGAGGCAAAGAGTTTAAAAAGGTGCTGAAGAATATAAAGGAAGAAACTGGTCGCGAGAGTAGATTAAAGTGAGGGCAAAAGTTGCTTGAAATAATCAAAATGTAGGGTGAGGGTGACCCGGTGGCGGGTATTGCGCTCGTTATTTCCCCCCTCCCCCAGTTCCCGGACTCACCCCGGTTTTCCACCTCCTGCCGTCCTCCAGTGACATGGATGTGTTTGTTTTGATGGCGCCAAACGAAAAGGCGGGAGTCCCTTGAGGAGTTGCAGACATGACCATG
The DNA here is from genome assembly GCF_036320965.1 of Panulirus ornatus. NCBI lineage: Eukaryota > Metazoa > Arthropoda > Malacostraca > Decapoda > Palinuridae > Panulirus > Panulirus ornatus. The sequence goes on from NC_092279.1 coordinate 26,222,112, forward strand.
AGACTGTTAAGTTTAGAAGAAAAATCGTCTATGACTCATTGATATTTAAGACGAAGGCTGTCTATTGTGTGTTTAAATGCATCAACTTTTACTGGAGATTTTTTTCCTACATCCCTTCAAAGTAGTGATATTGAGCATAACTAAAAGGTAATGTCTTATAGAGGACTGAATGAGTACAGTAGCACCGTACTTGCAACGCGTGAGGTGCTGTACCTTAACCTGTTTCTCGTACCATCCTATCCTCTTGAGATCTTCCCAACCTTAAACCTTGGACCCCCGACGTCCCCACCGACGTACACTCGCCACCCCCTCTTTCTTTCCTTGCACCATCCCTTTCTACGTCCCTGTCGTCTCTTATCACGTGTCCTCCTTCCCCACCCATCCCTTCTATTCACTTGATCTTCCTATCCCTCACTTTGCCATACCTCTGCCTGATTATCCATCACACACTCGTCTTTTTTGTGCCACTGACACTAGCACACATCTGCAGCCTTTCACCTCCTAGTCTATCATTGTGCCACACCCATGCCTTGTCCCTTTTCCTCTCACTCCATCGCCTCTCCACCTCTTCGTTGTACACCTCGACACTTCCACTTCCCTCCTTCCTGTACTTAACGCCACATCACCGCATCCCTTCTACTTCGTTTCCTTTATGTCCAGATTTTCTTTTCCTCTCCCACCATACTGCTACACCTTTCCCACTCGCTTCCCTGTTCATTTTACACCCATTTATGTTCATCCCTGTTCCAGACACTACTCCACATCGCGCCCTTTCTGTCCGCTGCACAATCCTTCATACTTTTATCCTCTTCCCCCCCCCCCCCAATCCTGCTGCTCACACTCGCTGCTACTGATGCTGCCTCCCCAACACCCCCCACGACTCTTGGCAAAGTGATGGCTCCCCTCGGGCCGGCTCGCTGCCCCGCCGGCTGCACCAGCAGCAGTTGGGGTGCCCGGTCGATCAGGACACAGCGAAGGTCGTACCAAGGGTACACAGCCCCGCCCTCACTCCCCCCTTTCCCCCATCCCCGACATGATGGAGCTTGGCGACACTCCCCTCCCTCCGCCTCGAACTAAGGCTGGTGCCGTGGCACCACATTGGTGCCTAGTTTTTGTTTACGATTATAACAAGGGACTCCCTCTTTTGGATATGTTTTATTTTTTGGCTTTATCTGTTGAATCATATATATATATATATATATATATATATATATATATATATATATATATATATATATATATATATATATATATATATTTAAGCTATTCGCCATTTCCCGCGTTAGCGAGGTAGCGTTAAGAACAGAGGACTGGGCCTTTTTTGGAATATCCTCACCTGGCCCCCTCTGTTCCTTCTTTTGGAAAATTAAAAAAAAAAAAAAGAGAGGGGGAGGATTTCCAGCCCCCCGCTCCCTCCCCTTTTAGTCGCCTTCTACGACACGCAGGGAATACGTGGGAAGTATTCTTAATCCCCTATCCCCAGGGATGATATATATATATATATATATATATATATATATATATATATATATATATATATATATATATATATATATTACTAAAAGATGGTAAAATGGTGTTATGAAACGTCTTGTGCGTCGAGACTCGAGAAATACACCTTTGGAAAGAAGGGTACCCACCTTTTGCCGTTGCCCTCCCTTGGTGCATATCTTGAGCCTGGAGGTATTAACAGGGTTGGCGTCATACTGTGGATGTCAGCAAACATATGGCATTTGTGGTCATCGTTATCTCGGCACCTTGCATGTCTGACGTCGTAGGTCATTGTTATTATTAGGAAGCTAGGTGTCTATAGGGGCGCATGGTAGGGTCTTTTATTTTCCATTGGCGTCATGGCTGGGTATATGACGGTCAGTGTCGTTATTTTCTTGATCTGGCGCATTAATTTCCGTTGTGTACTTTAACAGTGGTCTAGTTATTCACCTGTGCCCCAATATACCCCATTATTGGTGTCATGGAGGGTAAATGGGACTGCCATTCGACGACATTGGTAGCGAGACCAGGGTCTTGGCTACGTTGATGCCGAAATTGATGATTTCGCAGAGCTGAAGGTTTTCGGTTGGCGCGTTAGCGTGTATATGACCTTAGATTGGGTTGATAACAAGGTATGTGTTGTGAGTTGGTGTTTTTACTAATCCAGTATAGAGATTCACCATCAATTCATTTGACGTTTTTGATTTAAAACATGTTAACGAAGTTGGCTTCTTATGTTAATCAGCATCAGAGATTGGAGTTTCAAGTGAACTAGGTTCCTAGTTTGGCAGTCTATGGGCTTATTAGAAATTGTGCGTAGTTTCTAGCATAGTAGGAATGAGCTTAGTTTCGTAAATTGTCAGGAGTAAGTCCAGCTTCCTAACATGGCTGGAGTGAGCTTTGCATCTTACCTTTGCAGAAAGTGGACCAAACATCCTTCTTGGTAAGAAGTGAGGCTAGCCTTTTAATTTGCAGGAAGTGAGTCGAGCCTTCTATCGTCCAGGAAGTGAGCCTAGCCTTCTCACTTCCAGGAAGTGATCTTAGCCTACTATCTTTGCAGGAGTGTTTTGCTTCTAATGGCACGAAATGAGCCTAGCTCCTTGATTTGCGAGGCAGGAGTGAGGCTAGCTTTTTAACTTGGCAGGAATTGAGCCTAGCATTGTAACTTGGCAGGAAGTATGCTTAGCATTATGGTTGATGCGTAAGTAAGCCTGGTATGTTGCGAGGATAGCATCATTCTTGGGGTTGGCGAGTTGACAATGTCAGGTAGGTCAGCTAACTCAGCATTTGAATTTGGCAATATCACGGCGTGCATCCGGTATTGCAAATTGGCAGTCATTTCTTCTCGAAATCCTCTTTGTTTCTGGTGTGTTTCAAAGCATTTGCGGACTGCGTCTTTTTCCACAGATCTTAATTTTACTGGTGGCACCACTGCGTTTTATCGTAGTTAGCCAAAACCGGAATAATAATTGACTCCACATTGCTGCAGAGTTGACTGTGGTTTGCAGGTTGTGTAAACAACACAACTTCGTTATTTGCAGTTGTGTAGCCTTATGTCCACCTTTATAATCATTGATGCACTAGTAATGATATACAAAAAAAGTACTTTTCTTGTTGCGTACACTCAGTATTGTACTAACTGGCATACATTCCATAACCTGTTAGCTTCCCAAGGATTATCCATACGACAGTATTAGTGAGAACACCAGGTGACTGGTATGCAGTATCTTAATCCTTTTTGATGAACTGGATTTTATTAACTTTGCGAAGTCCTAAACGATATTTCTGCCAATTTTTCTAATGATTGCCGTGTGCTCTCTGTTTGAGACATTCACTGATACTATGATCAGTAATATTGAAAGAATTAGCCCTTATGAAACCTTAAGAGATTTGTAGTTGATTCTAGGTTATTTCTTTGCACGCCAGTATACCACACTAGTGGCTTTAGGTGTGCGAGTGTTTGTATGTATGAGTTGGAGAGTAATAGGCAAAGTTAAACTAAACAAACTTAGAAAAATATTGTCTAGAATTCTGAATTGCCGACTCAGCCTGTTTATGCGACGCCATATTTACATGAAATTCTTTCTTCATATGTACGTTGACCGCATACTTTACATTAAACACGGGTTAGGCTTATGTTAGGCAAGCAGAAAGTTGAAGGGGCGTGTTTTTAAGGTATATCCAAAACATGTGTAGTATTGACTTTGGCTTAGACAACCGTATGTGGTCATTGACTTTGGCTTAGACAACCGAATGTGGTCATTGACTTTGGCTTAGGCAACCGTATGTGGTCATGAATTCCAACAGCATACTAAAGTCAAGAACATCTGGGGTTTCACCGGAACATCCACGTCGGAGTTTGCATCGTTCGTTGTTTTCTGTAATACTTTAATAAGATCCTTCTTAGAAAAGGTGCAGAGCTCATCATGTGTATTGTTAAGGAGAAAAAATCATCGTGTTTAATGATTGATAGAAGAAAAAGATAGTGTGTATAGACTTGTGTATGAAATGAATGAAAATCGGGCATTAAATAAATCAGAACCCGACGCAATCTGATAATTCAGCTTCATTGCTTTAACATACACAGAAAACTGTATGATAAATTTACATGTGAAGAAATAGTCAGAATCATGCCTGAACAAAAATTCGAGGTGGTGTGGCTGTTCGGGTTGAACGATATACTGTAGCTATGACAAATACCGCAAAAGAAGAAAAAGCCGAGAGAGCAACATTTACTGTGAGAATGGAAGCATTATTTGGTCGTCAAGCAATAAACATTTAACTAGCGCGAACGCCTAGTCAATAACATTGTCACAATGGAAATGATATATTGGAAATAGCTGAAAGATTGCACAGATTTACAATCGATGTTCCCCTCTGTAATTGAACGGAGGTAAAATTAGTACATAGATAACTGATCTTTTGATGGAGCACGATGCTTATCTTATCGGGCGAGGGTTTTCAACCTTTGACCACCAAGTATACCTATGGGATCACTGGAATGTCCTACCTGCCTTCATTGTACCTTTTAATAGGCTTTTGTAATAACATATTAGCAGAACGAGATAATATCAAGATTGGTCTGCCATTATTATATTGCAATTTATTGCAACACTTGTCTCATTTCTTATGGCATTTTACTGTCAGTGCAGCGTAGATTGAGATATATACTGCACAGCTTTAGTCGCATGTTTCTAATATGTACGACACCCGGACTGGAGCTGAAGAATGTCGTTCAAGTTCAGCGAAGCCTCTCATACGTTTACCCAAGACCTGCGAATTCATTGACGCTGACTACAGTACCACCGAGATGCTATTCGAACGTTGATATCTCCACAATTTATCCTAATGATTTTGTGGATGAAAACTATCCTAATTGTTCCAAAAACAAAAGTAAGTGTCGAATGATGAGTTGCCAAGTAAATACAGAATGCGATATATGTTAGTTCGGGGAATTCAATCAGTGGATAGGGGGTACTGCTTAGGGGTAGCTGAAAACCTTTGGAAAACCATCGGCTTACCAACTTTGGGGAACGCGCAGCACAGGATGAAAACCTTGAACGTTTATAGTCTTGTGATGTTTGCCCTGCAAGAATTTCAAGTGGTTGCTGCAGTTGAATTTAGTTTATTCGATGACATTAAAGAATATTGATTAGGCATTGTTAATTATATGTAGCTAAGCAGGGTTTTGTTATATTAGTATGTAATTAAGCTGCTATTTTAGGTATTGTAAGGTCTCCGTTTTCAGTAATCTTTACAGTTAGGGATGCTGACGAAGTATATAGTTAGGGATGATGTCAAACTATTATTTCAATGTGATATATATATATATATATATATATATATATATATATATATATATATATATATATATATATATATATATATTTGTCGCTGTCTCCCGCATTTGCGAGCTAGCGCAAGGAAACAGAAGAAAGGAATGGCCCAACCCACCCCCATACACATGTATATACACACACGTCCACACACGCAAATATACATACCTATACATCTCAATGTACACATATATATACACACACAGACACATATACCCAAGCACACAATTCACACTGTCTGCCTTTATTCATTCCCATCGCCACCTCGCCACACATAGAATACCATCCCCCTCCCCCCTCATGTGTGCGAGGTAGCGCTAGGAAAAGATAACAAAAGCCCCATTCGTTCACACTCAGTCTCCAGCTGTCATGCAATAATGCCCGAACCACAGCTCCCTTTCCACATCCAGGCCCCACACAACTTTCCATGGTTTACCCCAGACGCTTCACATGCCCTGATTCAATCCACTGACAGCACGTCAACCCCGGTATACCACATCGATCCAATTCACTCTATTCCTTGCCCGCCTTTCACCCTCCTGCATGTTCAGGCCCCGATCACTCAAAATCTTTTTCAGTCCATCTTTCCACCTCCAATTTGGTATCCCACTTCTCATCGTTCCCTCCATCTCCGACACATATATCCTCTTGGTCAATCTTTCCTCACTCATTCTCTCCATGTGCCCAAACCATTGAAAACACCCTCTTCTGCTCTCTCAACCACGCTCTTTTTATTTCCACACATCTCTCTTACCCTTACATTACTTACTCGATCAAACCACCTCACGCCACACATTGTCCTCAAACATCTCATTTCCAGCACATCCACCCTCCTGCGCACAAATCTATCCATAGCCCACGCCTCGCAACCATACAACATTGTTGGAACCACTATTCCTTCAAACATACCCATTTTTGCTTTCCGAGATAATGTTCTCGACTTCCACACATTCTTCAATGCTCCCAGGATTTTCGCCCCCTCCCCCACCCTATGGTTCACTTCCGCTTCCATGGTTCCATCTGCTGCCAGATCCACTCCCAGATATCTAAAACACTTTACTTCCTCCAGTTTTTCTCCATTCAAACTTACCTCCCAATTGACTTGACCCTCAACCCTACTGTACCTAATAACCTTGCTCTTATTCACATTTACTCTTAACTTTCTTCTTTCACACACTTTACCAAACTTAGCCACCAGCTTCTGCAGTTTCTCACATGAATCAGCCACCAGCGCTGTATCATCAGCGAACAACAACTGACTCACTTCCCAAGCTCTCTCATCCACAACAGACTTCACACTTGCCCCTCTTTCCAAAACTCTTGCATTCACCTCCCTAACAACCCCATCCATAAACAAATTAAACAACCATGGAGACATCACACACCCCTGCCGCAAACCTACATTCACTGAGAACCAATCACTTTCCTCTCTTCCTACACGTACACATGCCTTACATCCTCGATAAAAACTTTTCACTGCTTCTAACAACTTGCCTCCCACACCATATATTTTAATACCTTCCACAGAGCATCTCTATCAACTCTATCATATGCCTTCTCCAGATCCATAAATGCTACATACAAATCCATTTGCTTTTCTAAGTATTTCTCACATACATTCTTCAAAGCAAACACCTGATCCACACATCCTCTACCACTTCTGAAACCACACTGCGCTTCCCCAGTCTGATGCTCTGTACATGCCTTCACCCTCTCAATCAATACCCTCCCATATAATTTACCAGGAATATCAACAAACTTATACCTCTGTAATTTGAGCACTCACTCTTATCCCCTTTGCCTTTGTACAGTGGCACTATGCACGCATTCCGCCAATCCTCAGGCACCTCACCATGAGTCATGCATACATTAAATAACCTTACCAACCAGTCAACAATACAGTCACCCCTTTTTTAATAAATTCTACTGCAGTACCATCCAAACCTGCTGCCTTGCCGGCTTTTATCTTCCGCAAAGCTTTTACTACCTCTTCTCTGTTTACCAAATCATTTTCCCTAACCCTCTCACTTTGCACACCACCTCGACCAAGACACCCTATATCTGCCACTCTATCATCAAACACATTCAACAAACCTTCAAAATACTCACTCCATCTCCTTCTCACATCACCACTACTTGTTATCACCTCCCCATTTGCGCCCTTCACTGAAGTTCCCATTTGCTCCCTTGTCTTACGCACTTTATTTACCTCCTTCCAAAACATCTTTTTATTCTCCCTAAAATTTAATGATACTCTCTCACTCCAACTCTCATTTGCCCTCTTTTTCACCTCTTGCACCTTTCTCTTGACCTCCTGTCTCTTTCTTTTATACATCTCCCACTCAATTGCATTTTTTCCCTGCAAAAATCGTCCAAATTCCTCTCTCTTCTCTTTCACTAATAATCTTACTTCTTCATCCCACCACTCACTACCCTTTCTAATCAACCCACCTCCCACGCTTCTCATGCCACAAGCATCTTTTGCGCAGTCCATCACTGATTCCCTAAATACATCCCATTCCTCCCCCACTCCCCTTACTTCCATTGTTCTCACCTTTTTCCATTCTGTACTCAGTCTCTCCTGGTTCTTCCTCACACAAGTCTCCTTCCCAAGCTCACTTACTCTCACCACCCTCTTCACCCCAACATTCACTTTTTTTTTTTTTTTTTTTTTTTAAGAAGGAACAGAGAACGAGGCCAGGTGAGGATATTCCCTCAGAGGCTCAGTCCTCTGTTCTTAACGCTACCTTGCGAACGCGGGAAATGGCGAATAGTATGAAAGATATATATATATATATATATATATATATATATATATATATATATATATATATATATATATTTTATACTTTGTCGCTGTCTCCCGCGTTTGCGAGGTAGCGCAAGGAAACAGACGAAAGAAATGGCCCAACCCCCCCCCCCCCCCCCATACACATGTATATACATACGTCCACACACGCAAATATACATACCTACACAGCTTTCCATGGTTTACCCCAGACGCTTCACATGCCTTGATTCAATCCACTGACAGCACGTCAACCCCGGTATACCACATCGCTCCAATTCACTCTATTCTTTGCCCTCCTTTCACCCTCCTGCATGTTCAGGCCCCGATCACACAAAATCTTTTTCACTCCATCTTTCCACCTCCAATTTGGTCTCCCTCTTCTCCTCGTTCCCTCCACCTCCGACACATATATCCTCTTGGTTAATCTTTCCTCACTCATTCTCTCCATGTGACCAAACCATTTCAAAACACCCTCTTCTGCTCTCTCAACCACGCTCTTTTTATTTCCACACATCTCTCTTACCCTTACGTTACTTACTCGATCAAACCACCTCACACCACACATTGTCCTCAAACATCTCATTTCCAGCACATCCATCCTCCTGCGCACAACTCTATCCATAGTCCACGCCTCGCAACCATACAACTTTGTTGGAACCACTATTCCTTCAAACATACCCATTTTTGCTTTCCGAGATAATGTTCTCGACTTCCACACATTCTTCAAGGCTCCCAGAATTTTCGCCCCCTCCCCCACCCTATGATCCACTTCCGCTTCCATGGTTCCATCCGCTGCCAGATCCACTCCCAGATATCTAAAACACTTCACTTCCTCCAGTTTTTCTCCATTCAAACTCACCTCCCAATTGAATTGACCCTCAACCCTACTGTACCTAATAACCTTGCTCTTCTTCACATTTACTCTTAACTTTCTTCTTTCACACACTTTACCAAACTCAGTCACCAGCTTCTGCAGTTTCTCACATGAATCAGCCACCAGCGCTGTATCATCAGCGAACAACAACTGACTCACTTCCCAAGCTCTCTCATCCCCAACAGACTTCATACTTGCCCCTCTTTCTTTCCAAAACTCTTGCATTCACCTCCCTAACAACCCCATCCATAAACAAATTAAACAACCATGGAGACATCACACACCCCTGCCGCAAACCTACATTCACTGAGAACCAATCACTTTCCTCTCTTCCTACACGTACACATGCCTTACATCCTCGATAAAAACTTTTCACTGCTTCTAACAACTTGCCTCCCACACCATATATTCTTAATACCTTCCACAGAGCATCTCTGTCAACTCTATCATATGCCTTCTCCAGATCCATAAATGCTACATACAAATCCATTTGCTTTTCTAAGTATTTCTCACATACATTCTTCAAAGCAAACACCTGATCCACACATCCTCTACCACTTCTGAAACCACACTGCTCTTCCCCAATCTGATGCTCTGTACATGCCTTCACCCTCTCAATCAATACCCTCCCATATAATTTGCCAGGAATACTCAACAAACTTATACCTCTGTAATTTGAGCACTCACTCTTATCCCCTTTGCCTTTGTACAATGGCACTATGCACGCATTCCGCCAATCCTCAGGCACCTCACCATGAGTCATACATACATTAAATAACCTTACCAACCAGTCAATAATACAGTCACCCCCTTTTTTAATAAATTCCACTGCAATACCATCCAAACCTGCTGCCTTGCCGGCTTTCATCTTCCGCAAAGCTTTTACTACCTCCTCTCTGTTTACCAACTCATTTTCCCTAACCCTCGCACTTTGCACACCACCTCGACCAAAACACCCTATATCTGCCACTCTATCATCAAACACATTCAACAAACCTTCAAAATACTCACTCCATATGTGTGTGTGTGTGTGTGTGTGTGTGTGTGTGTGTGTGTGTGTGTGTGTGCGTTAAAAGAATGTTTAGTAGTTATAAGTAAAGATCTGTGTTATCAAGAGGAAATATGATATATACTGGAGGTAATGGTTTATATGATAATCTTTCCTTAGACATGTAGCCGTAATATTTTTCGTATTGTTAACAGTAGCTATTGTGTGTTTACGACACCAAGCCACGATCATTTTATCACTAATTTGAAGCGGAGACGCATTATTCCCTCACTATTATATAGAGTGATGTTTCGGATTATTCATGTTAATTGAAGGGATCATAAAAATTTTCAGACATAATGCGCCATAAACTTGATAGGTTGGTAAACCAGTGGCCACAACAGAATTTGAAGCCAGTACAAAGCTAGTGAGTTAGGTTTCACATGATCTCACCATGATTGTTTAGGCTCCTGAAAGAGTATCATATTACAATATTGTTTCATGTGTAATGATTCCAATATGGCTTTACATCTTATATTGATCTGGCGCCTTACTCTTACAAACATATTTTTGGGTTATAAAAATAGCATGTTCTGGAATAGATTTATTATGCTGTTACCCTCCCTCATTTTACGTTTTTTTCAGTATAAGAGTTGCGAAAACTAGAATTGTTTATGTTGACAATTTTTTTTATGATAAGTTCCTTCTATTGAACACTTTTCCTCATGTGAACGTATAGTTATGTATAGGTTTATGGTGATTTACTTTTATGTTAGCTTTCAGTAAAATGCAACAATATCTGCATGGAAAAGAATACATTAAGGCTTCCGTAAGATATCGAGTGATAAATTACGATATGGCTCTTTAACCATTTGCCCATGTACTCAGCATGAAACCAGCCATACACCGAGTCATGGTAGTTTTGGCTTTGACAGAATTTCTTGTTATAAGCCTTATTAATAAACTCGAGTAAAGTCAGAATACCAAAAGAAGGTAGGAAGATCAGAGTTGCCGTCTTTGTTTTGGGCATTGTACTGGAATGGAAAAAAGGAAACCGTTTTATGATGGCAGCTTAGTCAACTACTACCTATGGTTAGTTTGGAATTACGTACTTGTATTTTCATAATTTTACCATTCTTTCTTTAAAGAGGTAAGTCCGCTCACGGTTATCTTTTTAGACCCTTGTCGAGGAAGTAGTAATAAAGAAATATTACATTTGTCACCACCCCCTAAAGTTATAAAATCATTAATTTTTTTTTTTATTTAGAAACCTAATGATTTTTGATAAGTGGAGCGCAGTATCCTGAATACGGTTTTATAATTGTTCATGTTTGTAATGTATCCACTTGGTGTGAGCAAATTTCACCATCATCATCTTGCTAATTATTATCCACTAAAGTAAACAATGTTCATCAACAGAAGTTTTCAGCTGTCAACCATTCAGGTAAAGTGCCGTGTAGACAAGGTATAGACTCTGCTAAACTTTGAGATGTTACACTATCCTTTGGCGTCATACATGTACAAGCGAGGCAGAAGCCTGTTCCCGGTTTTGTCAGATTATTTATATTTGGCGAAGCATAATGGAGGCTTCTACTAAGTATTAGGAGTTGGCAAGCTTGACTACAGTGAAGCTTCACGTGTTCTTGTTTTCGGGTATTTCTCCCTAAATCATCCGTTTGCTCTTTTACATTTGAACGGACTAATTTCTACGTTCTTATCCTTCCACTATCACAGACAACCACGAAAGGAACTAGTAGTTTGTTGTTGTTTGCCTTTATTTCATATTCCATTATATTTTGCTCTTATAGATTTCCAGGTGGGTTTAACAAGCTAAGATTTAGCGGATGTGAATGAAGAAAATGCGTACCAAGCACAGCCGAGACCGAGAGGTCAGTTCGAGCTGATGGTAGTTTAGTAAGAATGTTTATTCGAACTAATGTTAGTTTTGTAAGAATGTTTATACTTGTACATGGTTCAAGTACATCACAGGCGGGGAGGTCGGAACAAGTTGGGCAGCAGTGTGTGGTCGTGCAGGTGGGTGAAGATTGGTTGGGTGGGGCCACGAAGCGTACCACCTTCATATTTGCTTTTGTCCCTTATTCTCTACTTAGAAGTAACAGTAAACTTTATCTTCAGCATTACATGTCATTTATGTAGTTTAAGTTATATAAAGTCTAATAAGGATGAATAGTTATTAGTTTACGCTTAATGGATGTAAATTACGCTAATCATCTACGCTGTTTATATACAGAAGGATTACCTAAAGGTAGAGAATTACCCAGCTTTGAAGTGAATTTTCGCTGGGGAAAAAGATGGTTGTGGAAGTAAGGGCATTTTGCGAATTATCTTTGTTTCATTGAATAGTTTATCCTGTAGTTACGCAGAGCAGTATTGTCTTAGTCACACTGTGTGGTATTAGTTAGGCGATATTAAATATGAAATGTTTAGTAAGGTACGGACGTAGTGTACTACTAATTTATATTTTTCTGTAAGTCATGCGAAGGCATATATATATATATATATATATATATATATATATATATATATATATATATATATATATATATATATTGGTTACTAAAGTCTGCGCAAGGCAGCTTTGCAGTAGATGTAATGAAGTATATTATATTAATCTTGCAGGCACAGTAAATATGATATTTGTAGAAAAGTACGTACATGGTAACTGTGTATCATTTGGTAGATCAGCTCAGGACCGTCACGTGATGCGCGCGTGATTGCTGTTACTATGGTGACCATGTCTGGTTCTTTAAATGATTTGATTTTATGAATGAAAAAGTTCTGATCACTTTAATATCTTAGAACCCTGGCTTGTAAGGAATTGAAAATTGGTATGTGCAAATTTTCTTACTCGATGAGAGGATTTCATTGTCGTTATAACCTTGAGCTCGATTGGGTGTTGCTGAATCTTCTTCCTCGTGTCAAATTTGTGGAACTATTGGAACGTAATAAGATTTAATGTTGATAGTTTTTATATCATTGTTCCATTTCATATTTATGATATTTTGATTAAAGATGTTTTCATCGTTACAGGCAACAAAGAGTAGGGGGTCCATCTCAGGGAATATCGTAATGTAAAGGACGTAACTTGAGATATCAAAGCGATCTTTTGATAGGAACCTAATTTTTTTTATCATACATGAATAATTATTAACATTATTGGTATTATTACTAACAGTAGTGGTAGTTTATCAACGGGCAAGGAGTGTTTGCTTCTATTACCTCGTTACGGATCGTAATTGAGTGATAAAAGCCATTGTTATGTAATCTTTTAGGAAAAATTTAAGTTGGTCCTGAAATGGATGTGTATGATAAAACATCTGAAAGAAATAGAACCATTATACGTAGCAGAGAACAGTGAAATGAAAATGCTAAGGTTAGAAGTACGACGTGGAATATTGATTCGTTATGCAACTTCGAGTCTACGGTGGGATTTGTTTGTTTTTTTACGGGGAGAGAGTTTTACGCTTTTGTTACCCAGTCCTCTTAACCGTATATATATATATATATATATATATATATATATATATATATATATATATATATATATATAGGGATCCCTGGGGATAGGGGAGAAAGAATACTTCCCACGTATTCCCTGCGTGTCGTAGAAGGCGACTAAAAGGGGAGGGAGCGGGGGGCTGGAAATCCTCCCCTCTCGTTTTTTTTTTTTTTTTTAATTTTCCAAAAGAAGGAACAGAGAAGGGGGCCAGGTGAGGATATTCCCTCAAAGGCCCAGTCCTCTGTTCTTAACGCTACCTTGCTAATGCGGGAAATGGCGAATAGTTTGAAAGATATATATATATATATATATATATATATATATATATATATATATATATATATATATATATATATATATATATATGTGTGTGTGTGTATATATATATATATATATGTATATATATATATATATATATATATATATATATATATATATATATATATATATATATTTATATATATATATATATATATATACCATGGCTCTCCTTTGTAAATATGCACACATCCCAGCATGTGCCAAGTACCCATCCTGTTGACCAGACCCAAGAGAGAACGAACAGCTGGGTGGACTGTGGTCCGGCTACTACGACGAGGATTCGAACTTGTGCAGGTGGCAGGCCCGTACATGCACATGATCAATAACGCTGACTGCTTCACCACGAATATTATGAACTTCCAATATTACATATATATATATATATATATATATATATATATATATACTTGATCGCCGTTTCCGGCGTCACGCGGTAGCGTTGGGAAACAGACGAAGAAAGACCCTTCCACTAATATACACACATACATACACGACCATACACGTACATATTCATATCAACATATGCATATATACACAGCCATATGTTTATATACATGTTGGAAAGGATCACAATTTTGCGCGTGATCAAGATATTCTTATGAGTCCACGGGGAAAATGAAACATTTTCCCCATGGACTCGTAGGAATATATAAATATGTGGTATATACTCGCACTCGCATGCTTTCGTCCATTCTCGGCGCTACACCGCCACACAGGAAACAAATCGCCATTCCCTGCGTCAGCGAGGTGGCGCCAGGAAACAGACAAAAAAGGCCCCAATCGTTCACACTTGTCTCTAGCTGTCATGTGTAATGCATCGAAACCACAACTTCTATCCATATCCAGGCCCCACAGACCTTTCCATGGTTTATCGTGATTAACAGCTAACAAATTCTTTCGAAGATGGAAACGGGCTGAGTACATTCCCTCAGACTTAGTATATGTGTATATCATTAGTTTGTTAGGAAAAGAATAGCATTTTTATCACTAGTTCATAAAATATGGATAGCAATGCAGAATGTCAAACTGAAACTTGGTTTGCTGAATCAACGCCATCGTTAGATTTATGGAACACCATTGGTTTGTTCTCCCAAATAGGTGTGTATATTGTGGTAACATGTCGGTCATTCCGACGAAAATCATCGTATGTTAAAATTTGCTCTGGTATACTTGCCTGAAGGATATAATCAGCCTTCCTTTAACAAGCCATATTGGGTCATAGCTGATTGATAGCCCATTGGACTGTGCAATAGAGATATCATCTATCAAGGATGTATGTGGACACACTTCACAAGAGCTTGACTTGGATGTATATGATGTATGGACATTGTCCTTCCAACCAAAAGGGTCAGATTGTACCCTATCAGTAAGCCTTAAATTAATTAAGAAGTGAAACTAAGTTGAGTGAAAGAACTTGATCTTTTTCATATAAGATAAGATAGGTACCACTGAAAACCATATAAGGTTCCATCATTGAAGGAATAAGTGTAAACGTAAATTTAAGGCCGGAATAGAAAAGGTTTTGAATTTGTCATCCAATATAAGGATCATTGGTACTGAAGTTCGTTTCCAGTAACTGTCTCGTACAGTTAAACACTATGTATATTTCAAGCACATGGAAAACTACTACCGTTGTTCCTGTGTTAGAGAAAAGTATTTCCAAAGAACTCAAATTTTCGCATGGTCAAACTGTAGGAACGGTAATATAGCTCCATTTGTGCTGGGATTTAGTGTACTGGAAATATTTCAGTTTACCTGCCTAAAGAAACATTCCCTGAAGAATACCACGTTAAATACTGAAAACGAAATTCATTTGCCAGAAAAGCCCATTTAGCGTCCAAGATTATAAATACCGGTACAGTTGTATCTTGAAATGTATAGTGTTGAATATAGCAGTGCCAGTAAGAATGGAAAAACCTGTAAGTACCTATTACGACTCCTAATTGGAAGGAAATATTGTATGTCATATGTTTTGACTGATCATGTTAGGTATATAACAGTCTTGAGTACAGTGATAGTTATAGACAATACTATGGAACGAACCTTCAGAGAAATTTCAACTTTGGGACAAGTAGTTCACCCTGTGACTATCCTGCAGCTCTTGTGAGGTTATAAAGGCTTTTGTTCTCAAGGATGCTAATTAACGTACTACCCTTAATGAGTATATTGGTTAATATTAAAAGCATTTCATAGGTTTGAATTGTACAGAATGAATAGTATTGAGAAAATTAAGCGACTGGCATTGTCTGAAATATCATAAAAGAAAATGTTCATGAAAATATATTTTCAGATGACAAATTAGCCCCATAAAGATAAAGAATGTAGAGATAAAGAACATTTTTATGAAAAGATTACTTGGTACACAATAGAAATTCTTTTACAAGCAAAAATTTTTTAACCAAATGATTTTATTTTTTTTACTTTAAAGTTTAAATGGCAATATTGCAAGTTACAGGCAAATACATATTCTGTTTGAGAGAAAAATTAAGTTATCAAGATATCTGATGAACAATATAGTAAAACTGCATACCATATGAAGGATATCAGAATTATATTAAGCAAGACTTCTAACTCTGTAAAGTACTGTATGTTTTGCAGACAAAAGTGAGACTTAGTGAATGGTTCATTCCATTTGTTCTTGGTATATTCTTTTGAATTTGATTTGACACTAACAGTACATGGTTAAGTCTGATTTACTTACGGTATTGTGTTGAAATAAGGAGTGCATTGCTTACAAATGAATCATACTTTAGTATTCTAGTTAAGATTGTAAACATGGAAAACTTACAAGTGCGAGTTGTTCCTGCAAGATTTTTGTGTATATTTCACCAAATAGTTCACTCAAAAAGGGAATTTTATTTTATTTTCCATATTTTATGAAAATCAGTTAAGCATATTTTCACTCATCTTTTCTTTTAGTGTATCTTTAGAAGTAGTTCTTTTTATATGAAAACTTCAAAGATAAGAATACCTTAGTATTTTATTCTACAAGTTATAACTTAAAATTCTTAACTTAAAAAATTGATATTGAATCTGTGGAAGAGGATTTATTTTCACAATAGGTGAGCAGCTTGTCTCTCCTAAGAGCATATATGTAGATGATTGATAGTGTTTCATAGGTATGATGTAACTAAATCTATATATCCTTATCAAGTATGTGGTATTCAAATGCTCTGATTATGCCAGTATATTGTTCTGTTAATGTATGAGCTTTAGTATAATGAATAGAATTTTTCTCATGTATCTGAACCTTTATTAAGATTTGACTTCTACGTGGGACAGAAAAATGCTGTTGATCTGAGAGTCAAAAAATCAAAAGTCAAGGTCATGATGGCAGACAAGGAAAATGGTATCTATTCTCACTTCAGTTAAGGAATGAGAACCATAATTTTGAAATCGGGTCAAAGGTTGAGGCAACTATAAGTCAATTATCAGATTTCAAAAATGGCTTTCTGATGAGACAAGGAAGAAACCAATTGATCAGGAGGTATAATCTAAAACGTGGACACATCAGCTGTATTTAAGCACCTCAAGTGTTAACGATAAGGTAGTAGAAACAACATAATCACTGGAAGCTGTTTCTCTGTTGTCTTAAATACATGAAATTAAACTTACATCAGGGACTGGAGCTTCTAACAGGTGAATTGAAGAACTCTAAGATACTTGGATCGTACACTCTCCCAAAATAGAATAGCTCCCCCCCGGCCTGAAGTTTCTGATAATCTACAACTGGCCAACCAAGATTAATGCTTGACTTTAGTGCCACTCTGATGCAGTTGTAAACTGCATCAGGGTGGCAGCAGAGTCAAATTTTAATTTCAGTCAGCTAGTTGTAGATTATTAGAAACTTCAGGCATGGGGAGCTGTTACTTTTTTGGAGAGTGTACATACATAGTACTGTATATCAATTGAAGATGTACTTCTTAGATATTTAACATTAAAGGCATCTTTGAATACTTTCAGAAAGGCAAAACATGGGGTACTTATGGCTAACCTGAAACACCTTGAATGAATGTCACTGCCTTTTAGTGAAAGAAGTGTATAACATGGGGGCACATACAACAAATATAAAGGATGTATGATCTTTGAATCCAGTTAGTAGAGTAGAGCATTTGTTTTGAATGTTCCTTGAAAGTGTAAAAGGAGCACTTAAGTAAACACTGTATGATTAACAATAATGCAAAAAATCATTGTAGATATTGTAATTTCAGAAAACTCAAAATAATCATTAGAAACTTGAGGTATTTATAGAAAGCATGTGGTCTTTTTTAAGGATGTTGGATATTTTCAGTGAACAATAAGTGCTTTTGGGGAACATAGTTAATACGGTGCAGTTACAGTCAGTATGCAACAGTTGTAATTGCTAGAGAGAACTGTACTGAATATGGTACACTTTTATGATTGTGAAACTTAAACTGAATGAAGAATTCTTGCTGTGAACTCGATGTATTTGTATAGAATACAGATACCCCTTGGCAAGGACTACAGCATCATTATTAATTACAAAGTATTAGGTGCATTCCCTTGTTTATGTGTATTGAATCAGGGCTTGACTCATTTTATTTACAAGATTATGATGCATATTATTGAGTTACTTTTTGTGTAAAAATATTTATGTAACCAATACTGTTTCCTGTTATCAGGATTTGCTGTTTATCTGTATCTAATGGTATGTAATTCTAATAATTTTCAGCGTGTGTACTACCTTTCTCTTGAATACTACATGGGGAGGTCATTGACAAACACCATGATCAACTTGGGCATCCAGTCTGCATGTGATGAAGCCCTCTATCAACTTGGTTTGGATATTGAAGAGCTTGAATCTCTGGAAGAAGATGCAGGCTTAGGTAATGGAGGTCTTGGTCGATTGGCTGCATGCTTCCTTGATTCTATGGCCACTCTAGGTATGGCTGCCTATGGCTATGGCATCCGTTATGAATATGGTATCTTTGCTCAGAAGATCAAGAATGGAGAACAGGTAAGCCATTGTTTGAAGCAAATGTTTTCTTATGTTTCATGCACATGTTTACGAGGTAGTAAGAGTGAATTAAAAAAATGCAGCAAATAGTTGTGTAATACTTTGACATAGATTGGTAGAGTAGTATGTCGAAATATTGCATTTTATTATGAGTAGAAATAAGTGTCTATACAATATATTGATATCTTTGTCCTTAGGTTGAGGAGCCTGATGACTGGCTGCGGTTTGGTAACCCATGGGAGAAGGCCAGGCCGGAGTACATGATTCCTGTCAACTTCTATGGTCGAGTTGAGGATACACCCCAGGGAAAGAAATGGGTTGACACCCAGGCAAGTTATAGCTACAGCCTTTAAGAAAGTGTTATGTATACTTAAGTGGCAAATATGATTTATACGAAGATTGTGATTAAGCTATCCTTTTGATGAAATTGCTGAAGTTATTCTTGTGAGATGAAATGAATAAGACTGATCATGAGATAATAATGCACGTGAAGGTAGCTGCTAAGTTTTTTATAGCATAGTTTGCAGATTATTGTTTCTTTAGTTTTGTGTTTAACACTATTGATGTTTTCTTAAACAAATATCTCTGTGACTACTTTTGTTAAACATTATTTTTCTTGTTTTTGGGAATCAGATTGTGTTTGCCATGCCATACGATAATCCTATTCCTGGATACAAGAACAACGTTGTTAACACCATGAGGCTGTGGTCAGCAAAGTCACCCAACAATTTTAACCTCAAGTTTTGTAAGTATAACTTTAGGCCTTTGTGGTAATTGTGGCCTTATGTTTGTTGTGGCTCCTGTTGGTATTTTTACTAAGAAAATAAAGAGAAACCTTTTCTTGCTTTTCTCTGATCATTTTTCTCCTATGCTGCTTCATCCCCTGAGCAATAAGAAAGCTCGGATATTTAGGTTATGGTTTTCAAACATCCCTTTGAACCAGTGGGGTAGCACTAACTTTCCACACTCATCACCAAATGCAGTATTGTGGTTGTAACAGCTTCCTTGTTTTTGTCCCTCCCTCATTCTGAGTCCACCACAGTGATAGTTCTATTGATGCACTTGCTTCAGGGGACTGATCCAGCCAGCAGCTCAGATTTTTCTTTTTCTTTACATTCTTTTTTTTTATCTCATAATTCCATGGACTGGTATCTTTTTATATTTTTTATTAAGTTTCATTTTCTAGAAGTGTACTTTATTAGGTTTATTAGATACACAAATTTGTCTACATCATGATTATTATTATTTTTTTTTTTTTTTTTTTTTTTTTTTTTTTTTTTATACTTTGTCGCTGTCTCCCGCGTTTGCGAGGTAGCGCAAGGAAACAGACGAAAGAAATGGCCCAACCCCCCCCCCCCATACACATGTACATACACACGTCCAGACACGCAAATATACATACCTACACAGCTTTCCATGGTTTACCCCAGACGCTTCACATGCCTTGCTTCAATCCACTGACAGCACGTCAACCCCTGTATACCACATGACTCCAATTCACTCTATTTCTTGCCCTCCTTTCACCCTCCTGCATGTTCAGGCCCCGATCACACAAAATCTTTTTCACTCCATCTTTCCACCTCCAATTTGGTCTCCCTCTTCTCCTCGTTCCCTCCACCTCCGACACATATATCCTCTTGGTCAATCTCTCCTCACTCATTCTCTCCATGTGCCCAAACCATTTCAAAACACCCTCTTCTGCTCTCTCGACCACGCTCTTTTTATTTCCACACATCTCTCTTACCCTTACGTTACTTACTCGATCAAACCACCTCACACCACACATTGTCCTCAAACATCTCATTTCCAGCACATCCATCCTCCTGCGCACATCTCTATCCATAGCCCACGCCTCGCAACCATACAGCATTGTTGGAACCACTATTCCCTCAAACATACCCATTTTTGATTTCCGAGATAATGTTCTCGACTTCCACACATTTTTCAAGGCTCCCAAAATTTTCGCCCCCTCCCCCACCCTATGATCCACTTCCGCTTCCATGGTTCCATCCGCTGACAGATCCACTCCCAGATATCTAAAACACTTCACTTCCTCCAGTTTTTCTCCATTCAAACTCACCTCCCAATTGACTTGACCCTCACCCCTACTGTACCTAATAACCTTGCTCTTATTCACATTTACTCTCAACTTTCTTCTTCCACACACTTTACCAAACTCAGTCACCAGCTTCTGCAGTTTCTCACATGAATCAGCCACCAGCGCTGTATCATCAGCGAACAACAATTGACTCACTTCCCAAGCTCTCTCATCCCCAACAGACTTCATACTTGCCCCTCTTTCCAGGACTCTTGCATTTACCTCCTTTACAACCCCATCCATAAACAAATTAAACAACCATGGAGACATCACACACCCCTGCCGCAAACCTACATTTGTTTCATGAATATTTATTTCTTGGTGTTTCTCCTTCTCCCAGAAATGGTTTATCCTTCTGCTTGTTCAGTTTTATAGTTCTCTTTAGGAAGTTTTATATGTGTCAGCACCAAACAAAGGGATTTGCATTAGAGGTAGGGACAAGAACAGCATTGCTCTTGGCAAGAATGCTGATGTGAACCCCAGGGAAGTGCTAGCCCGGAAGTGAAAGTTGGCCAGACAATTGTTTTATATGGTTCTCTCCTGTTGTCTCTAGCTGACATTTGGGAAACAAAAAGCTCCCAAAACTTAGTCTTGATTGGAGTTGAGTCCCAAGTTCAAGGAAACTTTTATCTCACAGAACAAGGGCAGCAGGAGGGTTATAGTCATTTGCCCATGATATCTGGCAAGACTCATACCCTGACCAGTGTACTACCATGATACACTGGGGGACATGGGCCACTTTAATTGCCATACATGTGCAAGGTAAGTCCCTCTGTCCTAGCTAGTATTCCCATGATATAATATATATATATATATTTTTTTTTTACCCATATAGTAGTTGCACAGACCTTTCTGTTTTTTACCATGAAGTCAGCGCACAGAGTGGATTTTTGTGTGATGGGTTCCCATTTTTTTTTAGGTTAGATCATATTACTGTTTCAGTAAGTATTCTTGAATCATCATTTGGAGATACATGAATGGACTGATTTTTGTACAATACCATTTGCTAACAAGCCTACTTATGATACACTTAGGTACTAATGAAAAAGTAATTTATTGCTTAGTGCTGAGTATTATATCCCATATCAAGTCCTATGAGTTTGTACTACTCAGGATTTGTATTATAGTGAGTGTTCTGGTAGGATTTATTGGAGTGAGAGGACATGGAAACATATTAACAACACCAATGCTTTATTGGATAGGTTAGGTTAGACAACAGAGGGCAGCAAGATACTGGAGGTGCAGTATTATAGGAGGAAAGGAGAGGTCAGTTTTGGAAGGTTGAGAAATATGAGGCAGGCTTGACAGGGATCCTTTGTTGCTGGTAGGCATCAGATGAAGCAGGACCACATGGGAGAAGTGCATGGATGTCAAGTCAATGTGGAATTCCTGTAGGAGGTGTGGAGGTCTTAGCGATACCTGCCAAGGGTGGATGTCAGAGATGAGCACCACAATGAAACCTGCCAGGAAGATGAAAACATCAGGAGCCACATTGGGACAGCTACTGATGGAGACATCAAAGCCTTCAGGTACCGAGGTGGTACACTTGTTGTTTAGTAGTGAGCCAACTGCCTGACTGGATTGCTGGGGTGATATTCGGGTATTTAAGAGGCAGAGGTCAGGTCTGTGAGTGGTAGCTATTTTCAAAGGGAATTGGAGACATCAAAGCTGAATGCAAGCTTCCGACCTTTCTCCATGCTGGTGAACTTGAGGTTTAGTCTGTAAGAGCAGAACTTCTAATGGAAAGGATCAGGCCATCTATAATTACAGTGGCAGCTTTTGATTTGCTACTGCCAACATCCAGTGTTGGTATCTGGGATTGATACTGCGGGAGCAAATACTGAGGATGGGCCAACGTACACACTTTCCCTAGGATTGTCAGGTCAGGTGCGGTCACAGCTGTCCCTTGTTACTCAGTTAAGGCATTGTCATTTACATGACAATTGTAGGGTGACCATGGGAGCACTGCAGTATCTTCACCTTTGAGGTTATCTTTTTGGGCTTACACCTGATACTTGACTACTGCAAGTTTTAAACAAGGGCACAACATATGTTAGCACCTACAACAGATAGTTTTTATCGCAGTTCCCAAGAGTTCTTAAGTGCTATTTTCTGATCTGGATTTTTTCCCTGAGATGCTCCTTCTCTACAACTGAAATGCTCTCAGTAGTTAGAAAAGATGAAGTAAAAAAGAAATATGTTGCTTATCGCCTGACAAACAATAGGTGTTAAGGAATCACTTGCAATCTCACATTTTGGAGTAGGGAGGGACATGAATTGCTTCTTTTTCATGATCTGAGTGTTTCAGTTTTCTTGTGATGACCTTGAGATCATTGTCTTCCACACCCAGAACATGTGCCTCTGCCAGCAAAGGGATAACAAGGATGTTAGAATATTATTTCCCTGGTGAAACTCACATAAAGGGAGGTACAGAGAATACCTTGCATAGAGGTAATCTCTCCATTGGAGCATGCAAATTTTCATTAGCAACTGCTCCAGAAAAAATGGGATGTACTTTCAGTCAAGAACATGGATGAGGGAACATATGAAGAGAATTACCCCAGAGGGGATGTACAAGATACCACCCATGCAAGATTTTAGATTGTTCCACATTCAAGAAAAAGCTATGAATACTAGCAAAGTGTAGGATGCTCTGGCTCTTTTTCATTAAGCTCTTTGTTGATGGTAATTTCTTATTAGTTTCTACAGCATTTTTTCTGTTGTGAGGTGTACAGTATTTGCTTTTGATTCTTTGAATGAGGTAAACCTTTTTGTTTTTGGTTCTTTGAATGAGGTAAAACTTTTTGTTTTGGGTTATTAGAATGATCGCATAGTTTTGAGCCATTTCAAATCTAGGTTCTGACATTCTGAGACTGATATACATTGTTTTTGTCTTCACGCAGAAGAGCAAATGATATTTGAAGCAAAGAGAACATTTTATGGACTTAAAGAGAGGGATTGGATAAGAATATGAAACTAGGCAAAGATATTTCTCAGTATTTTACATCCTTAAGGAAGTTTGTTTTGATCTTGCTGATTTGTAGTGGCAGTTTAGTTAGCACCAATTAAACTATATTGTGAAGGTTACAGCATTTGTAGGTTTGCCACTTCTGTTTGGGGCACAACTTACGACCGTTTAAACCACACTTTTAAAAGTGCACCAACAAGGTTGCTACAGTAACCACAAGCTGCCAAGGGCCATGATACATTCACCCATACAAAAAGAAATGGTTTGTCATAATTTGCTAGCTATAATGATCACATCCAGTGCTCTATCACTAAAATTTCTTAGCACATATTTAGCTTATGACATAAAAGTTGTTATACAATTGCAGTAGATTTAGAGGTCATACGTGAAATGTTGGAAACAGTAGTAAAACTCTGGAAGCATATACTAGTAACACTGGCCTTGGAACTTTGTGTGGGATGTCCAGAGATCTCCACCTGCCCCTTCTATCATCACCTGGGACAATTCATATAGTTTTACTTTTTGTATTTTATAATTTTTGAGGTATATTTTATATACCATTTAGTGTACATGTCATATGGGCCAATTGACATTTGGCTTTGTCAGTGGGTTGTGTAAAAAATTGCACAAAACTAACACTCCCTATCCTTCACTCAGACTAAGTATGTGACTGATGTCACAATATAGGTATATTGTATTTTGTTTTTACTTATTTTTTCATTGTTTTAGAGGTCCTGAGGTGAATTCTGTAATTTCTAAAGCTATAATTTTTTTTCCAAAATTTGGATTTTTTTGCTATTTCTTCCAGCAGTACTGGGGAAGGGGCATAGGCATATGAGCACAAATCCTTGTGAGTGGGGGGATACAAAATTTTTACTGTGTTTAAATTATAAGAGAAAATGCCACAATTATATCAGTAATCATTGTATTTATTTATTTATTTATTTATTTATTTATTTATTCATTCATTCACTCATATGATTGCCATTTCCTGCATTAGCAAGGTAGTGCCAAGAACAAAGAAAGACCAAATCCACTTGCATTCATTCTCAAGCTGTCATGTGTAGAACATCAAAACCACAGTTCCCTATGCACAACCAGGCCCCACTGACCATTCCATGGTTTACCCAGTATGCTTCACATACCTGGTTCAGTCCATTGACAATACATCAACCCCGGTATACCACATTGTTCCATTTCACTCTATCCCTTGCATGCCTTTCACCCTCCAGTATGTTTAGGCCCCAGTTACTCAAAATCTTTTTTGCTTTATCCTTCCACATTCAATTTTTCTCCCTTCTTCTTCCTTCCACTTCTGACACATGTATCCTTATTGTCAACCTTTCGTCACTCATTCTCTCCATTAGTCCAAACCATTTCAGCCCACCTTCTTTAGCTGTCTCAACCACACTTTATATTACCACACATCTCTTGTATCCTTTCATTTCTACTCGATCAAATCCCCTCACACTGCATATTGTCCTTAAATATTTCATTTCCAACACATCCACTCTCCTCTATTGCAAATCTTTATCTATAGCTCATGCCTTACATCCAAATAATATTATTGGGACCAATATACCTTCAAACATAACCCCCCAATAACTTTCTCTCTTTTTACACATTTTGCAACACTCCCAGAACCTCCGCCTTCTCACCCACCTTATTGTAATTATAGGTAGTGTAATATGCAACAAAAATGTTCATCCTGAATGTGCTAAATTTATGGACCTGAATCAATAAACATAGGGTATTAAGTACAACTATTAAAGACAGTATCAGATCAGAATGAAAAACCTTACATCACAAATGGTTGAAAAGAAGTCAATGTTTTCCTATTTTGCCAGAATCTGGTCAAACAATTTGCCTGAAAGACTCAGTCTGCCTGGATTTTGCTGGCGCAATTGGCCTGTGGGAAGGGGGTTAGGGTACTTGTGGCCATATGTAAAGGGCTCATTTCTTTTTGGCAGTCAATTGATTAGTGGCCTGATTTTTTCTCTTCACACCAGTTGACATAAAGCTTTGATTCTGTGAAGTATGGTCTTGAAATTATTACCTTGAATTAGTTGTAAATTATGTCTTTTCTCTCTCTTTTCTCCATAACTGGATGATGTGTGTTGCTTTCCTGGGGATGTTTTACCTCAGCAACATTAGGTTAGACAAAAGGCCAAAATACAATTTTTATCACAACCTGCTTATCTTGGAAGTACTGTGGTTGTAAGTAACCTAATATGTGCCATTTCCAAATTCATTTAACCAAACCCATATCCTTCAAATTCTATTAACTTTAGAAACATAACTTTTTGTGGAGGAACTGACGTCAAGAGCCTCAAAGTTCAAGTGCATCTGCCAGTCTGGTACACTATAGGGTGCTGATGGTGGTTGGCAGGTATTTAGACTAAAAGTGGATCCTGTATAACTATATTGACTCTTAAAGGATTATGATTAATCACTTGTTTATGTAAAATGGGTGTTGGGAAGTGAAGATAGTTTGTGTAGGGAATTAGGCTTCCCATAGTGAGATCCAGATGCTTTGATTGAGCATGACTGTTCCGATTTCAAAAAGTTGTATTCCTTACAGAATTTTTCTATATATCTGAGCCCTTTCCCATCAGGAATTCCCTCAAGGAGATGGCCACATTAAAAGAATATCCATAACAGATGAATTCCAGTGATACTCCTCAGCCTGTAGTGTCTCACCCTTGACAGGCTACTGATGGAGGGCTACTCTAGCGAAGTGTTTTTAAAGGCTCCTACCTAATGTTCCTGTTGATTACTTCTACCTAATGTGTGTACTTAATGTTCCGACTTACTATTTTTACCTAATGCTGTTCCTACCTATGACTTTTACCTAATGCTCCTGTTTAATGTCTCTACCTTCTGCTTCTATCTGTTGCTGCTACATTTTGTCAAAAGGCAGTGCTAGCACATAGCATTTGCCACATGAAAACCTATAGTTACAAAGAATGAGTTGTGTGAGTTAAGTGTTTTCAAGTGTTAAGTGTGACCAGGAGAGAGAGTATGTTTGTGGACAGAATGCCAGCAGTCCATGTGGGGGCGAGACAAAAAGAAAAAACAGCTTTCAGGGTCAGAGGAGTTCAGTATGACAACTACTCAATTGCTGGCTCATTATGTGGCTGTCACCAACCCTTCCTACTTAATTGCTGGCTCATTATGTGGCTGTCACCAACCCTTCCATTACCCAGGCAGGAGTATCAGTAATATACCTCCCTGGTCAGTGGCTGCCTACCAACTGTTACCTACCTTTCAAAACCAATTTTTCATATTGCAGTTTGTCATATTAATGAATGTTTGTATTTTTTATTAACAGTCAATGATGGTGACTACATTCAGGCTGTGCTGGATCGCAACTTTGCAGAGAATATATCCCGTGTACTGTATCCAAACGACAACTTCTTTGAGGGAAAAGAACTTCGTTTGAAGCAGGAATACTTCATGGTAGCTGCAACATTGCAGGACATCATCAGGCGTTTTAAAGCTTCCAAATTTGGTTCTAAAGACCAAGTTCGTACCTCATTTGATACATTCCCAGAAAAGGTAAGCATCTGTATGATAATTTTGTTTGAATAATTGTTCAGTAACTGTACATTAATGCTGAATTATTTTTCAGACTCAAGGTGGTTTGTGACATAAATTTTGGCAGTTACTGTTTGAAAGTGTTTTTGAAAATAAAGGTATAAATAAATCATATATCCAGGTATACTACAAGATATGATGGTCAGGCTTCAGTATCAGTAGATACTCTAACGTTTTCCCCCTGTTGGAACTATGAAAATGTTTTTTTATGGACACTCAAAAAAATTTAAATACTTATTCGTATAAATCCCTATCCCTGGGGATAGGGGAGAAAGAATACTTCCCACACATTCCTCACGTGTCATAGAAGGCGACTAAGGGGGACTGGAGCGGGATGCTAGAAACCCTTCCCTCCTTGTATTTTCACTTTCTAAACTGGGAAGCTGAAGGAGTCACACAGGGAGTGCTTATCCTCCTCAAAGGCTCAGATTGGGATGTCTAAATGTGTGTGGATGTAACCAAGATGAGAAAAAAGGAGAGATAGGTAGTATATTTGAGGAAAGGAACCTGGATGTTTTGGCTCTGAGTGAAATGAAGCTCAAGGGGAAAGGGGAAGAGTGGTTTGGGAATGTCTTGGGAGTAAAGTCAGGGGTTAGTGAGAGGACAAGAGCAAGGGAAGGAGTAGCACTACTCCTGAAACAGGAGTGGTGGGAGTATGAGATAGAGTGTAAGAAAGTAAACTCTAGATTGATATGGGTAAAACTGAAAGTGGATGGAGAGAGATGGGTGATTATTGGTGCATATGCACTTGGGCATGAGAAGAAAGATCATGAGAGGCAAGTGTTTTGGGAACAGGTGAGTGAGTGTATTAGTAGTTTTGATGCATGAGACCGGGTTATAGTGATGGGTGATTTGAATGCAAAGGGGAGTAATGTGGCAGTTGAGGGAATAATTGGTGTATGTGGGGTGTTCAGTGTTGTAAATGGAAATGGTGAAGAGCTCGTAGATTTATGTGCTGAAAAAGGACTGGTGATTGGGACTACCTGGTTTAAAAAGAGATATACATAAGTATACGTATTTAAGGAGGAGAGATGGCCAGAGAGCTTTATTGGATTACGTGTTCATTGATAGGCGCGCGAAAGAGAGACTTTCGGATGTTAATGTGCTGAGAGGGGCAACTGGAGGGATGTCTGATCATTACCTTGTGGAGGCAAAGGTGCAGATTTGTAGAGGTTTTCAGAAAAGAAGAGAGAATGTTGGGGTGAAGAGAGTGGTGAGAGTAAGTGAGCTTGGAAAGGAGACTTGTGTGAGGAAGTACCAGGAGAGACTGAATACAGAATGAAAAAAGGTGAGAACAAAGGACGTAAGGGGGGCGGGGGAGGAATGGGATGTATTTAGGGAAGGAGTGATGGCTTGTGCAAAAGATGCTTGTGGCATGAGAAGAGTGGGAGGTGGGCATATTAGAAAAGGTAGTGAGTGGTGGGATGAAGAAGTAAGAATATTAGTGAAAGAGAAGACAGAGGCATTTGGACGATTTTTGCAGGGAAATAATGCAAAGGAGAGGGAGATGTATAAAAGAAAGAGGCAGGAGGTCAAGAGAAAGGTGCAAGAGGTGAAAAAGAGGGCAAATGAGTTGGGGTGAGAGAGTATCATCAAATTTTAGGGAGTGGGGGAGGAATGGGATGTATTTAGGGAAGTAGTGATGGCTTGTGCAAAAGATGCTTGTGGCATGAGAAGTGTGGGAGGTGGGCATACTAGAAAAGGTAGTGAGTGGTGGGATGAAGAAGTAAGAATATTAGTGAAAGAGAAGACAGAGGCATTTGGATGATTTTTGTAGGGAAATAATGCAAATGAGAGGGAGATGTATAAAAGAAAGAGGCAGGAGGTCAAGAGAAAGGTGCAAGAGGTGAAAAAGAGGGCAAATGAGAGTTGGGGTGAGAGAGTATCATCAAATTCTAGGGAGAAT
Organism: Panulirus ornatus; assembly: GCF_036320965.1. Lineage (NCBI taxonomy): Eukaryota > Metazoa > Arthropoda > Malacostraca > Decapoda > Palinuridae > Panulirus > Panulirus ornatus. The sequence continues at coordinate 26,251,480 of NC_092279.1, forward strand.
AAAAAGATGTTTTGGAAGGAGGTAAATAAAGTGCATAAGATGAGGGAACAAATGGGAACATTAGTGAAGGGGGCTAATGGGGAGGTGATAACAAGTAGTGGTGATGTGAGAAGGAGATGGAGTGAGTATTTTGAAGGTTTGTTGAATGTGTTTGATGATAGAGTGGCAGATATAGGGTGTTTTGGTCGAAGTGGTGTGCAAAGGGAGAGGGTTAGGGAGAATGATTTGGTAAACAGAGAAGAGGTAGTGAAAGCTTTGCAGAAGATGAAAGTCGGCAAGGCAGTGAGTTTGGATGGTATAGCAGTGGAATTTATTAAAAAAGGGGGTGACTGTATTGTGACTGGTTAGTGAGGTTATTTAATGCATGTATGACTCATGATGAGGTGCCTGAGGACTGGCGGAATGCTTGCATAGTGCCATTGTACAAAGGCAAAGGGGATAAGAGTGAGTGCTCAAATTACAGAGGTATAAGTTTGTTGAGTATTCCTGGGAAGTTATATGGGAGGGTATTGATTGAGAGGGTGAAGGCATGTACAGAGCATCAGATTGGGGAAGAGCAGTGTGGTTTCAGAAGTGGTATAGGATGTGTGGATCAGATGTTTGCTTTGAAGAATGCATGTGAGAAATACTTAGAAAAGCAAGTGGATTAGTATGAGCATTTATGGATCTGGAGAAGGAATGTGATAGAGTTGATAGAGATGCCCTGTGGAAGGTATTAAGAATATATGGTGTGGGAGATAATTGTTAGAAGCAGTGAAAAGTTTTTATTGAGGATGTAAGGCATGTGTATGTGTAGGAAGAGAGGAAAGTGATTGGTTCTCAGTGAATGTTGGTTTGCGGCAGGGGTGCGTGATGTCTTCATGGTTGTTTAATTTGTTTATGGATGGGGTTGTTAGGGAGGTGAATGCAAGAGTTTTGGAAAGAGGGGCAAATATGCAGTCTGTTGTGGATGAGAGCTTGGGAAGTGAGTCGGTTGTTGTTTGCTGATGATACAGCACTGGTGGCTGATTCGGGTGAGAAACTGCAGAAGCTGGTGACTGAGTTTGGTAAAGTGTATGAAAGAAGAAAGCTGAGAGTAAATGTGAATAAGAGCAAGGTTATTAGGTACAGTAGGGTTGAGGGACAAGTCAATTGGAAGGTAAGTTTGAATGGAGAAAAACTGGAGGAAGTGAAGTGTTTTAGATATCTGGGAGTGGATTTGGCAGGGGATGGAACCATGGAAACACAAGTGAATCATGGGGTGGGGGAGGGGGCCAAAGTTCTGGGAGCGTTGAAAAATGTGTGGAAGTCAAGAACGTTATCTTGGAAAGCAAAAATGGGTATGTTTGAAGGAATAGTGGTTCCAACAATGTTATGTGATTGCAAGGCGTGGGCTATAGATAGAGTTGTGCAGAGAAGGGTGGATGTGCTGGAAATGAGATGTTTGAGGACAGTATATGGTGTGAGGTGGTTTGATCGAGTAAATAAGTAAGTAAGAGAGATGTATGGTAATAAAAAGAGTGTGGTTGAGAGAGCAGAAGACTGTTTTGAAATGGTTTGGTCACATGGAGAGAATGAGTGAGGAAAGATTGACAAGAGTGACGAAAGATTGACAAAGAGGATATATGTTTCAGAGGTGGAGGGAATGAGGAGAAGTAGGAGACCAAATTGGAGGTGGAAAGATGGAGTGAAAAAGATTTTGAGTGATTGGGGCTTGAACATGCAGGAGGGTGAAAGGCGTGCAAGGAATAGAGTGAATTGGAACGATGTGGTATACTGGGGTTGATGTGCTGTCAATGGATTGAACCAGAGCATGTGAAGCGTCTAGGGTAAACCATGGAACCAGGGAACGAGAAGTGGGAGACCAAACTGGAGGTGGAAAGATGGAGTGAAAAAGATTTTGAGTGATTGGGGCTTGAACATGCAGGAAGGTGAAAGGCGTGCAGGGAATAGAGTGAATTGGAACATGGTATACCGGGGTTGACGTGCTGTCAGTGGATTGAACCAGGGCATGTGAAGCGTCTGGGGTAAACCATGGAAAGTTTTGTGGGGCCTGAATGTGGAAAGGGAGCTGTGGTTTCGGTGCATTATACCTAACAGCTAGAGACTGAGTGTGATCAAATGTGGCCTTTGTTCTTTCCTAGCGCTACCTCGTGCACATGCAGGGGGAGGGGGGTTTTCATTTCATGTGTGGCGGGGTGGCGATGGGAATGAATAAGGGCAGACAGTGTGTGTATATATATATATATATATATATATATATATATATATATATATATATGTATACGTTGAGATGTAAAGGTATGTATATGTGCATGTGTGGACGTGTATGTATATACATGTGGATGTGGGTGGGTTGGGCCATTCTTTCGTCTGTTTCCTTGCGCTACCACGCTAACGCGGTAGACAGCGACAAAGTATAATAGATATGAATAATTTGTATAAAGTGGTGAATGATTAATGGTGTCCTTTGACTAATTCGTAATTGATATTAATTTTGTTTTATCCTTTAGAATAGGCTCTTTACAGTGGTTATCAAGGTAACACACTTCTAATTTAAGGCTCCAGTCATGGCCTAAACTCCACATCAAGGCCTGGCCATAATTAAAATATGGAGAGGTTAATGAAATTGAAAAAAGACAAGGGAAAGTATTTACAAGTTAGGAGTGAGTTAAACACCTGTCTTTTAAAATGTGCCAGGTCATAGGTATTGAGAAATACATGAGAAGTTAGCGAGTTCCAAAGCTTTGAGGTGTAGAGAAAGAAACAGTTATCAAAGTGGCCCACCCATGAGATGCCAATGGCTACACAGTTATCTTGTGGTGCAGCAGCTTGCTGAATATTGCTTGGTCTAGCAAGTGGTGGGGGCACTCAAGCAGCCCTCTTGGAAGTAAAACCCATACTTAAAGAAGAGGAAAAGCAAACCAAAATTGCAGTTTAGGGCAAGTGGTTCAAGATTTGAAGTTAACATGGGAGACTTTAAAAGCTGGACTGTTTTGACTCAACTCTGGTTGTGTGAGCAGAAGAGGGTGTGTTGAAATGGTATGGACATATTGAGAGAATGAGAGAGGAAATATTGACAAAGAGGATATATGTGTCAGAGGTAAAGGGAACAAGGAGAAGCAGGAGACCAAATTGGAGGTGGAAGGATGGAGTGAAAGAGATATTGATCAACCGGTGCCTGAACATACAACGATGGTGAGAGGCGTTCAAGGAATAGAGTGAATTTGAACATGTGAAGGATCTTGGGTAAACCATGGAAAGGTCTGTGGCATTAGTGCATTGCACATGACAGCTAGAGATTGAGTGTGATCAAATGTGGCCTTTTTTTGTCTATTTTCATGGTGCTATGCTATTTCCTGGGCAGGGTAGTGCCAGGAATGGATGAAGGCAAGCAAGTATGGTTATGTACATGTGTATATATATGTATATGTGCATGTATGGGCATTTATGTATATATATGTGTATATGAGTGGATGGGCCATTCTTCCTGTTTCCTGGCAGTACCTCGCTGACATGGGAAACAGTGATTAAGTGTAATAAAATAATAAATATATACTCTGGTGGTAGCCTGTGCTGGACCCAGTCAATTTTTAGGATACAGAGGAGTGCATTTCATTGTTAGATGTCATCATGCTCAAATCACATGCACCCCTTGAGGATACTATCATTATTTACTCTGGCACAGGTTGAGCATCCCTAATCTGAAAATCTTAAATCCATATACTCCAAAATTCGGAACTTTTAGAGTGGCGATGTGATGTTACAAGTGGAAAATTATTTATGGTATTAATAGTATTTCATATTTTTTTACTGTTAAGTACTTATGTGTGAATCAGTGTAAGAAAATTATTGCTTATCAATAGCATATCATTTCAGTGTCAGGAATGAAGGTAATGCCAAACAACCACAGATTGTCCACATGGACAGTTGAGGTTGTGACACCTTAGCTTGTTGATGGTTCAGTGTTACACCGATTTTGTTTCATGTGGGAAATTTTTAAAATGATTGTGTAATTTACCTTCAGGGTTTGTGTATAAGATGTACGTGAAACATAAACGGATTTTGTGTTTAGACTTGGGTCCCATCCCCAAGATATTTCATTATGTACATGCAAACATTCCAGTATCCAAAACACTTCTGGTCCCAGACATTTCAGATAAGGGATGCTTAACCAGTATAGATAAGGTACCACTGTGTGACTCGTATGGAAACAATTACATTATAAAACCATGCTTTCTCATGAACTCCTAATTACAAGTTTGAATATTTACATGAAACAACAAAGGAAGCTGTCTATTGGGAATAAGCATAAAAATACAGTACAGGTAAACTAGGGAAAAAAATCCTTATTGTCAGGCTGAGTGGCTGAGCTATATGATTATGGATAAATACAAAAGGCACTACGTGTCACACAAGGTGTCTTTGTGTTTAAGTAATAATCATCATTAGGTAATTCTTGTCATTTAATATGAGACAGTTACTTCATACTGTACCAAGAGAAAAATTTGTGGAATTCTGGATAAGATGGAGCATACAGCATTATTAATATCATAAATTTTCTTACATGGAAATATTTCACTAATGTTCATGGAATATGTGAGAACAGGATCAGTACTAGTAAAGTTTGTGGAGTATGAATACATAATAAAGATCAGTGTCACACACTTAAGCAAGTCACTGTAGAAGAGTTGTCTTACATACTTGTAATAACGTATTCAACATCTTGGTGAGAAGGTAGCATATCTCTCACATTCACTTCAGTCACAATTATGACAAATTAGTCTTGGGCAAAGTACAGGCACTCCTGCTGCTGCTCTCTCCACCTGGTTGCTGCATGGAACCCACACCTGGACTGAGGTACAGAGCTGTGATGGTTAGCTTTACCAGACTTAAAAATTATGCTACATCTCCTGAATGTGAATAAGAGCTTGGTGCTCTGAGGTGCATCCTCAGCACTTTCACTGCTCTTTGGGTGATTCAACTGTAGTGCTGCATCAGAGACAGTGATAATACTTCACTGCCAATATCTTCTTGCAACAGGTGTTGGACTTATGTGGTGAGCTGATGCTGAGGCACTAATAGGCTCATGTGGAAGAGTAACATGGACTGGTTTGCTACTGTATTTGTACCTTGCTGTGTCAGAGATGCAGTGTTCCTGTGGTTTTATCACCTATGAAAGCATGATTCTTCGGTGACATTGTCTCAGTATTAGTTATGTCACAATTCATCCATTTATCACAGGCATTTAAGGCTTACCATCTAGTTGAAGGAAGGGCAAAGCTAGGATTTTTCTTTGAAAGCAAAATTCCTGATCCTTCAATGCAATAGCAGGAAAGGCAATCGGATGTGAAAAATATGATTTGGAATCTTAATTTACCTGTGCTGGAAGTAATTCCAAATATGAAGAAAGGGTGGACAAAGACTTTGGTATCTGTATATTTTGTATGTTGATAGCTAGAAATGACTTCATCAAAATAGTCAGGTTCAGAGAATCACTGTGTTCTTATCTGAAAAACCAAGTCTTTAAGTAGCATGGGCAGTATCCTGTAATGTAGGAATGATAAAAAGCTTTTTTTTTTTTTTTTTTTTTTTTTTTTTTAGTATTCAGTACTGAGTAGGAAATGAGAGCTGCCACTTTCCTCCAATGTCTCAGGGCAATGGGCAGGATATGAGAGTTACCCCTTTCCCCCAACGGTTCATGGCTCATCACAGCTTTTTTCACTAGAATGATTTTTTCTTTGACATTTACATACACTTTTTCATCTCTCATGGAGTCTGCTTACTGTCCTGTTTTCTTGCCAACATATGGTGATTTTTGAAGTACCTTCTGGCAACCTAGGTTGAGTCCAAGTTGCTGACTGATGGTTCAAACCAGCTGCTGTTAATGTGTTTTAGGATTTTATAAACTGAGATACCTCATTTTCACAATATCATTTTAGCTGTCATACATGTGTAAAGTTTAGCTAGTTATAAGAGATCTTCAGTGATTTAGAGACTGAGTTTGGACAAATTGTTTTTTCCTATCTTTTTATACAAATATAGTTCATTGAAAACTGCTTTCTAGTGATGATGATGGGATGAGTCATGTCTCTGACTGTACTTCAGTTTGCATGACCATTTACCCATTAATTTTTCCGTCTCCAATTTGTAACTTTGCATTGGTTATTTGTATTTCATTAAAATGTAAAAGGTATCTTGATTCCAGATAGCTTTTAAAAAGGTCCCAAAGCTGCTGGGGTCTTTTGAAACATATTAGTTTATTGATACACTGAAATGTTTTGATTACCATAAGTAGTTTATGAAATTTTAAATTCAAAATATCCCACCTGAGTATTGAAAACACTGTTATGTAGAATTTGTTTAAAATAATTTTCCTAACTTGTCTACTTATTATATTGTAGGTTGCCATCCAGCTGAATGATACTCATCCCTCCTTGGCCATTCCTGAATTGATGCGCATTCTGATTGACATTGAAGGACTTACTTGGGCCCGTGCATGGGATATCTGCACAAAGACATGTGCTTACACTAACCACACTGTTTTGCCTGAAGCACTTGAACGCTGGCCAGTGAGTATGCTGGAGCATATTCTTCCCAGGCACCTTCAGATTATCTATGAGATCAACCATCTTCACCTACAGGAAGTTGCAAGGAGGTAGGGATTTCAGGTCATGTAATTGAAGCATCATATTGCACACCAACATGAAATGTAATGCATATTCTTAACAGAATGCAGTAAATATGGATTATGCATAATTCTACAAGTTACAAACAGTTTAGCTGCACAGATGAATGGTTATAAGTTGTAATGGTGTATATTGTACCTATATAGCAAAGAAGTCATTGGCCTATAAGTGTTTCCATGTTAGCTGCATAGTAAAACACAAATTTTCTATCCAAAATACATGTATCTTTGTTTTGACAGTGTATCAAGGTTGTATTATTTTCAAGGCCTCTGTCCGGGCAATTTAACCCCATAATATTCCACTAAATTATCCTTTCCAAGCCTTAAAATTCATATTTTTCAATTTATGAAAATGTGGATGGATGTATGGAAAAGAAATTTGTGAAGAGAGTTACCTAAATAATATATGACAGGGTAAGAGAAAAGTGTGGAAGTAAGAAGAGTATGTATGAGAGAGCTGTAGAAAGTGTGTTAGAATGGTGTAGTCATGTGGAAAGGATGAATGAGGAGGGGATAACTAAAAGGGTATAACATGTCAGAAGTGAAAGGAACAAGAAGTGGGGAAACCAAGGAAAATGTTGAAGGATGAGTGAAAGATGCTTTGATGTCTTTTCATAATGGTCGTGTCATAAATGTGAAAATCATTTGTATTTTTCTTGCCCTTTCATCAGTGTAAAAATACATTGCTTCAGTGTAGTGGATTTAAACATTTTTTAGTTTACACATTTTTAACATGTAAAAGATTTATTCTATGCATTAAATTTTTATGTATTTAAAGGTGCTAGCTTAGTTTCTCACTACTAAGAATGTGGATGTGTGTATAAATGAGGCTGTTTTAATTTATGCTAAGGCAGGATAGGCAGTTACGTATTTTTTTCCTAGATTTTGGCTTTCTGTGATTTTGACATAGCTGAAGTTGTAGTGATGAATATTTATATCACAGTAAATAATTTTAGTATATATATGACTTGTTTTCACTAAAAGGAACAAATGATGGTTTCATGATTAATTGATATTCGGTTTTGTATATATGTTTTGTCCTGTCTAGCCATTAGATCCCAAAACAGAACTAGTCAAAATGGTTTTGCAAAAGTATTGCATTTTGTGAGTTTCTTTTCTTCTTCCTTCTAGGTGGCCAGGTGATACTGAACGTCTGCGACGCATGTCTCTGGTAGAAGAGCATGGTGAGAAACGCATCAACATGGCTCATCTGTGTATTGTTGGGTCACATGCTGTCAATGGTGTTGCAGCCATTCACTCTGAGATTATCAAACGTGATATTTTCAAGGATTTCAGTGATATGTCACCTGAGAAGTTCCAAAACAAGACCAATGGTATTACTCCTCGTCGTTGGCTGTTGCTTTGCAACCCTGCCCTTGCAGATGCCATTGCTGAGAAGATTGGTGAAGACTGGGTTGTTCATTTAGATCAGTTAGCTAAACTCAAAACTATGGTCAATGACAGTGGTTTCATTCGTACTATCCAGACAGCAAAGCAGGAGAACAAACTACGTCTTGCAAAGCAACTGGAACAGGAATATGGTATCAAGGTTAACCCTTCTTCTATGTATGACATTCAGGTTAAACGTATCCATGAGTACAAGCGTCAGCTTCTTAACTGCCTCCACATAATCACCATGTATAATCGTATCAAAGCCAACCCAGGAGCTGCTTTTGTACCTCGCACTGTCATGATAGGTGGGAAGGCTGCTCCCGGCTATCACACAGCAAAGCAGATAATTCGTCTTATTTGCGCAGTAGCTCATGTTGTCAATAATGATCCCATTGTTGGTGACAAACTAAAAGTTATTTATTTAGAGAACTACCGTGTTACTTTAGCTGAGAAAATTATTCCAGCTGCAGATCTTTCTGAACAGATTTCAACTGCTGGTACTGAGGCTTCTGGCACTGGCAACATGAAGTTCATGCTCAATGGAGCTCTGACTATTGGAACCTTAGATGGTGCTAACATTGAAATGATGGAAGAAATGGGTAAAGAAAATATCTTTATCTTTGGTATGACAGAAAGTGAGGTTGAAGAACTTAAACGTAAGGGTTACAATGCTCATGAGTACTACAACAAGTTGCCAGAGCTACGACAATGTATTGACCAGATTCAGAGCGGTTTCTTCTCTCCAAATAATCCTGATCAGTTTAAGGACTTGGTTAACATTCTTATGCACCATGACCGTTTCTTCCTCTTTGCTGATTATGATTCTTACATTAAGTGCCAAGACAAAGTAAATAAATTGTATCAAAAGCCATTAGAATGGACCAAGAAGGCCCTTCTAAATATTGCATCATCAGGGAAGTTTTCTAGTGACCGCACAATTGCTGAATATGGGCGACAGATTTGGGGAGTAGAGCCGTCCTGGGAGAAACTCCCTGCTCCTCATGAGCCTCGTGAATCTGAGGCTTCAAGTGACAAGTAAATGTTATGTCTGCTTGGGATTGTTGGGAATTCTCACTTTTGGAAGATAGCACTGGGACATAGATTTGAGGCACTATACTGAGATTGTATAGTCATCATAATTTTAAAGCTTCGTACATCATTCTCGATAAAAAAAGAAAATGTAATCCGAGTATAATCTTGTCTTGTATGTCTTGTCCATTCATAACTTCTTAGCATTGTTGATGTTGCTTTTAGGATGTTTTTCCCATTTGCAAAGGCATACATGTAGGGGATATTGACTGCTGGTATATTTCTAGGCAGGAAGGTATTGTTATTCTTGAGGAGCTGTATCTGATGTCACCTAGTCACTGGCGAATGCTCAGTTTTGGAGACTTGCTGCCAAATCAAAATACTATCCTACATTTTGTGCCAATTTTCTGTTTCAGATGTTTAGTTACATACTCTCTTCCCATACAATTATTGTCAGGGAAATGCAATCTCAGTTTTAAAGTATTTAGGACAATTTGGTGTTTTTTCATAATCAAATGAGTGGCAATAAATACTGTAGGTGGTAATTCTGGTTGTTAGTGCAAAGGATGTAAGATTTGAGTATACTTGAAACCATTGTATTATATTTTATAATTATTGAAAGTTACCTACTGTCAAAGTTGTTATGAGGTAAATGTTTTATATTTAATTTTACTTCTGCATTGCAGAATAAAATTAGATCTTTGAGCTCTCTTCTCTTTGCAACCTGAAAGAAAAGGATAAGATTGACAACCAGATTTGATAGCCACGAACTAGCATGTTTACAAAAAAGAGAATCTTAGATCTACTCTGAAGACTACAGCAGTAAGGTTGCAACTGTTACTTCATCGTCCATAAGCTGCTGTGGTAAAAATAGGGTGATCAGTTTTATAACCTTTGAATTTTACATATACATTTGTTACAAACAAATTACTGACTGTATGACTATACCCATATGAGAGACATAGGTTGACAAGGACCAAATGCAAAATCACCTCACTGGTGGGACAAAGCTTTATGCAACATCGAGTCCATTTATTTAAGCATTTAAAGTCTAAAAAAGACAGGCAAATAAGCAAGATAAACAAAGGAAATACACAACATAAAACCAAAATAGTATTAATTATTTTACTCCAGAAAATAATCATACAAACCTTCACAACACTATTATTATTATACTGTCGCTGTCTCCCACATTAGCGAGGAAGCACACGGAAACAGATGAAAGAATGGCCCAACCTATCCACATACACATGTATATACATACACATCCACACATGCACATATACATACCTATACATTTCAACAAATACATATGTATACATACACAGACATAAACACATATACACATGTATATAATTCATACTTGCTGCCTTTATTCATTTCCATCGCCACCCCGCGACACATAAAATGACAACCCCCCCTGAAAGCATGTGAGGTAGTGCTAGGAAGAGACAGCAAAGGCCACATTTGTTCACACTTAGTCTTTAGGTGTCACGAATAATGCATCGAAACCACAACTCCCTTTCATTATCTAGGCCCCACAAAACTTTCCATGGTTTACCCCAGATGCTTCACATGCCCTGGTTCAATCCACTGACTTATCCAGATTTTGTCTACTCCACTTAGGTATCCTGTCCATGTCTGAGTTTATAGAAGTTGTGATGAGACGAGTGAAGGAGGTGCAGAACTGAAAGATGTGGAGGAATGCATTGTTGTCAGCATATGAGAGCATTTGGTCATTTGGAGAAAAATGGAAATTTGATGAAAAGGGGAAAAACTGTTGGAGACAGGACAAAACCATGAGGATGCTACTGTTGATGGAGAAAGGGAGAGAGGCTGATCCATCAACAACCAAGTAGACAGATTAGCCAGAGCTAAACAGCAAGGGAGGGAAGTCAAAGGAGGGGAACTTAGAGATGAGACTAGGTACCTCGCCCTGTCAGAAGCTTTCGATATATCAAGGGCATCTACATAGGATTCATAGGATTCCCCCCAAAAGAATATCAGGAGTGGATTTCACTTTACAGAAGCCATACTAGTGATCAGAGAGGAAACTGTGATTCTAGATGTGTGAGGATATGGGAGCTGAGGAGGGATTCAGAGACTGAAAATGGTAGATGTCAGTGTGACAGGACGATGGTTAAAGGGGTTAGAACAATCAACTTTCCTAGGGACAGAATACATCACTTGCTTTCGAGAAGAAATTCTGGTTTGGAAAGAGGGGCAAGTATGAAGTCTGTTGGGGATGAGAGAGCTTGGGAAGTGAGTCAGTTGTTGTTCGCTGATGATACAGCGCTGGTGGCTGATTCATGTGAGAAACTGCAGAAGCTGGTGACTGAGTTTGGTAAAGTGTGTGGAAGAAGAAAGTTAAGAGTAAATGTGAATAAGAGCAAGGTTATTAGGTACAGTAGGGTTGAGGGTCAAGTCAATTGGGAGGTGAGTTTGAATGGAGAAAAACTGGAGGAAGTGAAGTGTTTTAGATATCTGGGAGTGGATCTGGCAGCGGATGGAACCATGGAAGCGGAAGTGGATCATAGGGTGGGGGAGGGGGCGAAAATTCTGGGGGCCTTGAAGAATGTGTGGAAGTCGAGAACATTATCTCGGAAAGCAAAAATGGGTATGTTTGAAGGAATAGTGGTTCCAACAATGTTGTATGGTTGCGAGGCGTGGGCTATGGATAGAGTTGTGCGCAGGAGGATGGATGTGCTGGAAATGAGATGTTTGAGGACAATGTGTGGTGTGAGGTGGTTTGATCGAGTGAGTAACGTAAGGGTAAGAGAGATGTGTGGAAATAAAAAGAGCATGGTTGAGAGAGCAGAAGAGGGTGTTTTGAAGTGGTTTGGGCACATGGAGAGGATGAGTGAGGAAAGATTGACCAAGAGGATATATGTGTCGGAGGTGGAGGGAGCAAGGAGAAGAGGGAGACCAAATTGGAGGTGGAAAGATGGAGTGAAAAAGATTTTGTGTGATCGGGGCCTGAACATGCAGGAGGGTGAAAGGAGGGCAAGGAATAGAGTGAATTGGAGCGATGTGGTATACCGGGGTTGACGTGCTGTCAGTGGATTGAATCAAGGCATGTGAAGCGTCTGGGGTAAACCATGAAAAGCTGTGTAGGTATGTATATTTGCGTGTGTGGACGTATGTATATACATGTGTATGGGGGGGGTTGGGCCATTTCTTTCGTCTGTTTCCTTGCGCTACCTCGCAAACGCGGGAGACAGCGACAAAGTATAAAAAAAAAAAAAAAAAAAAAAAAACAGAACAGGTGCAAGTTCAGAGGCACACTCGGTACACAGGGATGAATCCTTGCTTGTGGGAGTCAGAGGATGGAGAGTTTTTTCCAAACCCAACATGCATGATCCCTTTCCTGAGTGGCCTCAGACCAGGAACGGTTGAATTAAGAATTGGAAGAAGAGGCAGGCTTGAAGAAAAAGGGGATGAATGCCTCCATACCTGCAACAATGACCTCTACTATGTTTTTTGGTGAAGACGGAATGATCACCACATATGAAACTGTAATTTACCAAAGTAAAGTCAGCTTTGTTGGAGCACTAATATCTACGTTTAGTAGGGGCTCCGGGAGGGTGCATTAAAATAGATATATTTATGAGTGAAGTCACATGACCCAATTGAAGGGCGAGATTGTGTAGCTACAACATGAGGGATTATAGGTGAAAACAGATCCTGACTATACGGAGTGTTCACAGCGGTCAGTAATATGGGTTGGGTGGGTGCTAATTTGTTCTACACCATTGAGAACAAACAATGGGCTTCAATCCACCCCCTCCCTCCCCATCCGTATGGAAGGAATTCGACCATTCCTGCGGTGAACATTGAAATCCTCTAGGTGGAGGATCTGCTTACAGGTGAGAGGATGCCATGGCCTCATGGCAGTTTCACTAGTCAAAAAAAGATTAAAAAAAAAATTGTAGAATTATGTGAGCAGCTGGCGAAGCAAAGGAAGAGCACGGTAGTTGGGAAACAGTCCTTGAACCATCTTTACTCCAGATTTTCCCCTTTATACAACGAAAAATCCCTGTGACAAACTTCAGAAAAGTGATGAATGTTCCCAAAGCTCCTTCGGCTGGCACCAAAGAACTGGAGGGAACCTACCTCATCTCTTTCCGCACTGCTCCTGCACCTCTCTCTCTCCTTTCATTTCTGAAAATTCAACCTTCCCTTTGTAGAACACTAAGTGCCAGCTTCCTCTGATCTTTCTGCAACCCAACCATATAAGGCTGCTTTCCTTTTACACTCCAACCATAATTTCTGCTATTGCTCGTGCTCCAATGGCTGCCTATATGCTTAGGTGCAGTACAAAAACACCAAGAGCTCACCTCATAGATCTCAACTTTTAGAACCGTCCAAAAATTTCTCTCGCCTCTATAACCTTGCTATTTATTGTTTCATCTATTTTCCTCAATTCCTCCAACTATGTACAGCTCTTAAGCTATTTGAACAGCTTTAAAGCTGCTCTCTTCACATGCCCCACCTTAAAAATCACCGATGCGGGATACTTTGATATGCAACACAGGAATTTGTTAGAATCTCCTTGCAATGATCCTGGTGAAGTTAAAGCCCTTCCTTTTCGCTCACTGATGATCTGAAGCAAATTATCAAATAACCAATATGCGTTAGTCACAATCTTTCTTCCATCACATCTGACTTGTTTTACCTGTGAGCTCTTTCACCTTACGTACACTATTTTCACTCCCTTAGGGTTCTCCAACCTCAATCTTACTAATGTCACTTCCTGCTTGCTCACACCCTCCCCTCCCCCTCCTCTTCAATTACCTTCGTACAACGCCAACCTTGACACTACAGAAGAGCCTAACGATCATATCTGCTCAGCTTTATTGACTTCTTGAGACATTTACTCTTGTCTTCCTGGAAGGTATTAGTGCACTGGCCTAGATACCCCAAACTGTGCTGATTGCATTGAGTTGGTTTTCTTAACTGGTATGGAGTTAACACATCTTTTTACCAAATCTCTCTCCCCACAATTAGATTTTTTGTCAAATCTATCCAGATATGACTTAGGCTCTATTGCATCCAAGAAATGTGATATCAATATGTATGAAAACTTTGATTCCTGTATTAATGCTACAGTAATAATGTATAAAGACAGTAGAACTGCCCCTCTTCGACCATCAAGAAAATGTATTCATTGACAAGCACGGTATTGTTGTATACAATAAACTGTAGATTATATAGATAAGTAAAGGATTATCACAACCTAATTCAAATATGAACCTCACACATCACCACGAGCAATTTTGACCGTCAACTAAGCATATCAGTAAATCCATTTTGTTATTGCTTAATTTTTTCCCAATAACTGAAACATCCACGTGTTGTATCTAAACACTCAGCATTTACTGGAGACCAGGAACACGGTTTAATAAACCTCCCAAAATATCCCAAACTATTTTTACTGAGAGACGACAAAACAACCGTTTTACAGTTCAGACACATGTCATGAATGCACACGTATGAAATGGTAATTCAATGGTACTGTTGATTTTACATTATTTTGAAACATCGTAAATCCATAGCATCTGATTCCGGAAAACAAAAGAATATCACTAAATAGTCCAAAATTAGAGAAACGTACCCATTCTTATGTTAGGTTAGATTATGATAATGTCTTGGAATAATGATGCCTCGGAATTTCAAGGTCATTCCTCACTGACTGAATAAGAACTGTTGTAATACCATAAATGGTATTAACCAAAGAGATATTCCTCCATCTGAATAAATCATTCATCTATAAGAAAAATGTCATTTCATACACAAATTAAGGTAGAAAGGTTCAATTTCTTAAAACTGATTTTACGGAAACTCACGGCAAGAGCAAATTCAAATTTGACCCTTAAGCTTCATATACAACTACACAATACACAAAGTTGAGTTTAGTGTTTAGAAATCATCTTTTGGACTAAACTCTTGGTACTTTTGCAGATAATCAGCAAGATACCATCCAGATATATACACCTGATGTTCTAGCTCATGCCCAAAGATAAGAAAGCATGTAAACTGAACTCAAAGAAAATCATACACATTCCTTTCGAAAGGAAAATGTAAGGAATACGAATTTTAAGAGACTGGAACAGAAAGTGAATATCCAATAGTTTGATTAACACATGTTAAAAGAGAACAATAGAACATTGCTACACTTGTCTTACTTTGACACAGCAGAGCTGAAAAACAACGCCAGGGTTATTTCTTTTTATTTTTAATTACAATCTCCCATGTAATGTCTTCAGTTGCAGATGTATTTATTACCAATCTTACACAGTGTTACCTTACTGACTTCGACTGGTAGTGGCAGGTCACACGGAATGTACCTCACCTGAACTCCTTAATCTCCAGAGGAATGAGCTTGGTGGTCAATCCATGAATGCATCAATTAACGGTTTTCTAATTCCCTGAGGGACACCGCGTCCCAGACAGTCTTAGTAATCTGTTCTCCCTGCCTCTTATACACCCGAGTATCGAGGGACGACAGGCGGGCAATTAACTTGCCCTAAACAAGTGGTAACTCTGGCACCTAAAGTTCTAGCCATGTGATAGCAGATTTAAGCTCCCTAAATTTAGGGTGTCTCCTCCGTCAGTCCCCTGCGTGACTCCTGACGTTTCTTCCGAGCAGGTGCCTCATCTCACGCCCACTTTCGGCAGGACTCGCGTGTGAAATCGCCTCCGCCCGTCATACGAAACAGCTGTAACAACGGGATGATCGGCCACCTGCATCAGTCCTACAACCCAATCACAAACCGGCAACCGCCAACACTCACTCCAGGAGCCGCGACACAGGCCACATCCACCTCAAGGAAGCTCCACATAGTAGACCCGGCAGTCACACACTTCTCCCATGTGCTGCAACTTTATCTCATGCATCTCCACCTGCATCCTGGGACCCCAGGGAAGCCTGTCTGGCTGTCTCCTATTTCTCAAACTACCTCAATTGGCCACTCCTTCCCACCACATGTATACACCTGAAGCACTATACCATAGACACCCGACCTTCTACATCTTAACCAATACTATTGTTGCTGCTGTTGTTATCTACGTTTTCGTAACCCTTTCTCAGTTCTTTGAACCATAACACTCCAACCCACAAGAACACCCCCTGAAATATAGATTCAGACTTCTGTAAGAAGATATGGCAGAGCAAACCGCACAAACCAATTGCCACTCATAGATTTCAGCCGGAACCCCGAGCCTTGGCAGCTTGCAATTTACCCCTTGTTTTATATTTTTGCAGGTGGTGCCAAACTTATGGTTCGAGAGAGCATAATTTGTTGAACTATAGTGTTATCAACAAGGTCAAAACGCACTAAAAAGATGTCAATGAGCATGAAAGAAAAGTATAGAAATGATTAAACTCCGACTGTTTAACGTGGGAACTAGACTAAGCAAGTTTCCTTTTGAGTAATATTTGATAAACAGTCTGTCAGTCGTAGTGATAGTTAAACATTATTGTTCAAGGTTGTCGGAGAAATGGAATAATGTACAGTAACAGAGGTCAAACCAATCTAACCCGGAGGTACTGCACCGTCATGGTCAACACCTGGAGAAAGTTAATCAAGGATAAACGGTCCAGCTTAACTTCCTTTACGGTAAGATTGCCATAAAATATTCTTAGGATGGCACAAAGGGGAGGAAGAAAGAAATATGATCCCAAGAAAAAACATAACTAAATGAGAAACATGGTAATCAGAGGATGAGGAGGTCATGCAGACAGCACAGGATACATAATAAAAAATCAAGACTCCATCATACCTACACAATGACATGATTACCACCGAGACGAAACTTGAGTCACAGCATATAGAGACAGGATGACCACATAGTAAATGGAAACAGGATAATTACAGAGCACATAGGAGATATGTTAAATACAGAATATGAATAAACATGATACCTCCTGGTTACATAGTGACGACAATCGCATGATAATCACTGCTCTATTAATAAACCGTGTTTACCGCCGCTCGCATTTAGCCCGTCGCTCCACAAAGTTATTTTACTGACGGCGCCTTGACTTTGTCGTGTGACCTAACCTGACATAATAATTCAGGGGAAATAAGTTTGATGGCCCAGCCTACGGGTGCACCTGTAGTATTACTTCATGACACCCATACTCGATGGTTGGCGGTGGCAGGTCAAAAGCCTCCGCTGTAATTATTCCATTAAATAGATGACCCGACCCTTTCCATGAAAAGAGCCGCTCTTGTGGACGTACCCTCAGTCCAACAGCATAGAGGTCAGACCTTGCGACATTCAACTAAGACGCCTTCAATTCCCTTTAAGAATAGCTTCCCTCCCAGACCGCCTTCATGACCTGACATTCCTACCTCTTACACACCTGGGGCTTTACACATATCTCCAAACCCAATCCTCATTGAGACAACCAAAATTTAGGTACGAAAAAGCACACTATGATACTTACATTACAAAAAACCTCACGATAGCAAACTAAGATTTGACTACGATGGCAAACAACAGATAGGCACATGACTAGAACACATCCACTTATCAATATCAGACAGTGGATGCAGCAATCCCCAAAACTACATTCACATCACACTAAACCTTCATTCCCTCGAACAAAACAAGAAACTTTTTGCATGCTACAGACACAGACTCCAACAAAACCCATTCATTATTCGCCAAGTAAACTGGGATCTCACTAACCTGTGTAACCACATCCCCGCGTCACTTCTTAAGACAAATTAAGACAAAGTGAATTCTCTACCCGGTAACTGCTAACTGACTGAAAACGACAGACCCGTTACTGACCCAGAAGAGATAACCAGGGTGTTCAAAGAACAGTGGGAACAAGTCTTCAGTTCCCACCCAACGTTGCAATGCTCGATCAGATTATGAGATGCCAGGAGTCAACATATCGGACACCACAACACAAGAAGTAACAATTAACCGTGCCAAACTAAACCCAGACAACACATTAACCATCCCCATAACGGATGTGGAAGTCAAGGCTTTGCTAGGTAAAATGCCTAAATAAACTCCAGGCGCTTCAGGCATTGGTTATGGAATGTGTAGAAACCTACCTGACTCGACAACCACGGCCATAAACAACATACACAACGCCTCCGGCTATTTTCCAGCCCTTTAAAGAGGCCACAATAATAATCATCCTTACAAATGGTAATTACCACAAAAATACCAGCAATTACAGTCCCAATAGCCTGCTTGAACTCTCCGAAAAAAAAACTTCGAGAGACTGATCAACAAAAGATTCAGATCATACCTGGATGACACTCTCTCACCTCCAGACAGTTTAGTTAATAAACATACAGGTAGAGCCCAAGCTGAGATTGATCACGTTTCCCAGTGGGAGCAAAAGTGGCAAATCAAAGTTAACCTGGGAAAGTTGAAGATAACATACTCCCTTACCCACAATCAAGTAACCAGCTGTAACACCGTACTTGGCGCCACATTCGACACTTCCCCCACATATCAGGCCCAAGTTGGACTATCGATTTCGTTGTGCAGAAACCAAAACCAATACAAAGCCCCACATATCAAGCCCAAGTTGTACTATCGATTTCGTTCTGCACAAACCAAAACAATACAAAGCCCTAATATGTCCTCTCCTATTATATGGCCCCAACGCCACGGCACTTTCAGCTAAAACCATCTTAAAACTACAGTGGGTCTAGAACAAGGATCTGCGCTGGATAATTAACACCTAATGGCAGGATTTCATTACAGTCAAAGATATACTCAAAGATAAACATATAAGCTGTCTACAAACCTACCATGCCTTAGTCACTGATTTCCTGGGGACAATGAAGAAACACGAGCCTCTTTCTCAAAATTTAACGACCCTCTCCCAAATCCTGAATATAACCTGCGTCTACTCCAACCCTTTCCCCAGTGCACCTCACCCTCTCATCTGATGTATCCTGTTGATTCCTTAATGAAATGAAAATCAAACCTCCCCCCCCTCACCATTCACTGTCTCGGCGTCCTGCCCTATCCTGTCAAATTCATGCAAGCTAAGTCAAGCCCTGGCTCTTGCTCTTCCACTAAAATTCTCTTCCTCCGCTCTAATTTTCTTTCGCAGCTTCCATTTTTTTCTTGTTCTGTGGAATGACTTTCCGATCCATGCATTCGTTCGTTTGTTCGCAGTAATGAGCCAGTTGACATGCTCTAGAGTCTAGACAACGAGTATACCATTATGATAAAAGTCTTGACAGTGTAACTTCACACTCAAACTGCCCTTAGGGGGCCTCTCCTCCATCAGTAAAAGTCTCAACGTGCCTCCTGACGTTTCACCCTTCTGCCAGGCACCTTCATGGCATCTATGATTGTCTACCTTCGGCAGGACTTGCGTGTGGGCTTACAGCCACGTATCGCGACTACTGTAGTGTGCTTGGGTTGCAAGAGGGTCCTGGTGGCTTCCTGGTGTGTGCTTTGGGTTGCGGGAGTGCCACAGGCCGTCTTCTTTCCTTCGACGGTCCTGTATTGCCTCTTGACTCAATGAACATACTTGGTATTACTGGAACAGCCACATTATCTTGGAAACCTTACATTACAGAAACACCTAAGTCTGCCTCTAAGAAACTGGGAGTCCTGTTTAGAATTCTCTTTCTCCCGAGGAAAAGTTGTTCCCTTTATATAAAGGATTGATCCATTCTTGTATGAAATTACTTCTCTCACAGCTGGGGTGGTTCTATACCCGCATCCTTCCTTGACAGTTTAGTCGAAAGCGGTCCGACCTCTCAATTCTCCCGGGATAACTACAAAACTTGAGCCACTTGCTTTACACTGCATTGTTGGTTCACCTTTTCCTCTTTTATAGGTATTACTTTGATTTTGCTCCCAATCAAACTCTTTGGCTCCCGAAAGCTAGCTGTTTGTTTGTCCCCAACACTAAGTTAGACCACGCAGTACTAAGAAAGCTGCTGCATCGCATTATTATTGTGTGGTCGTTGGCAACTTAAGGGTAGGCCACTTTGATAACTGTTTCTTCCCCGACACGAATCATTGGAACTTCATAGGATCGTGCCTTTTAAAGTAACTATAAGCTATCAATTTTAAAAGAGGTTTTTCACTTCCTCTAAAATTCGTAAGTACTTGTCCTTTATTCCTTTTCCCTCCTTTAACCTCTATATTTCAATTAAGGACCGGTCTTGAAGTGGGCTTCTGTCCGTAACTGGAGCCTCCAAAATATAAAGAAAAAAGTACTTAGGTGGTTTACGCTTAAGCTTAGAAGACTTTAAGTCGCCTAAAACTTGGATGTGATATGTTCTTATGAAAACAAAGTATATTACCAGAAGAGACGGATATCAAGACCAATGGTATTTATATTCACTGTTAAAATAAATTTTTCTGGTGGATGGGAAATTAGTACTACGATAAGATGATGGAAAGGGATTAAACAAGATGTAAACTATAAAAGTAAAAGTATGAGGACAGAAACGGGGAAATTATTTCTGTAAACGGGCAGCACCATTTCACGTTTCAATAAAAGCAAAGCAAAACATAGAATGAAAAATGAAAGGGGGATATGTAGCGGAAACGTAGGAAACAATTGTATATATGTATAAAAGGATAATGGCATTTCCCACTTTCTTTGTCAGGCAGAGTCCAGTTTGGTGGAGAAAACGACTCATATTTGTTATCGTGTCTTTGCTGTACCACAAACAACTATTTTCCTAGTTAATTAATCAATTGAATACTTCGCCTGCGTATTAAGGTGTTTTTAACAAATGGAACAAGTCATGAAGACTTTCACCTATGAGGTATAGTTGTCGTACTTGGTTGGTATTGACATGGGATAATGCAATTTCGTTTCTAGTTAACGCATTTAATTAACCTGATTTTTCTGTTTTATTTCTTTTTTATATAATCTTTGTGCAGTTTTTATTTTTACATTACCTTCCCAGTTAAACGTGCAGTTTTTGGTACCTGAAGTCTGTTAGATATGGTCCAAGGTTATATAGTAATGTATGTTTATGTATTGGGGATAGAGAAGGTTTGTTTGTTTAATGTGGTAAATTTCTTGAAGATAATCCATTTAACAAGCTTTAATGTATGAAGAATTTCTTGGTGAACTGAAGTTATGTTAAGATGATAAAATAAGAGTACAGGAGCATAATTGGTGTCATTATTTAGTATTTTTCTACCTGATGGACACCAGTATTCTACATCAATGACATTTTTAGGAATACATCAATACAATTTGCAGAGGTGATATAGGGTTAGGAAGAGTAGGTAGAATGCGTATAACTTTATCATTTTTAAGTTTTCGTATAGTAGGCAGGGCCTTAAAATATAGGTATATTGTGGTGATAAGATAGTCAAAATTTACATTAGGCAGTTTAAGTGATGAATTCGTAATACTTGCAAATAATAAACGAACTGGAGGACTGCTTATGAATGGTGTCCAAACATAAATTTCTGATGTCCTTTGTGCTTAGTGCAAAACTCTAGAAAAGTGATCTCACTTCAAATGGGTGACCATAAACAATTGTCTGGCACTTTTCTTCTTTTACAGTTTCATTTGTTTCTTATGCCAATGTGTTAAAACAAATGATATAATAAGACAAGAAAAGTTGTCTGTAGAATATAGAATTCTCTTTATTCCCTTTATTATTTTATGCATTCCAGTAAATGCTGCCATGCCTTGCAACATTTGAATCTGACTTAATAGAGTTTTGCAGAATATTATGGTTGATTTCAACTGTTTACATTAATTTATTGCTCAAATTAATAAAGCTTATGAGTCTTCTGCAGTGTAAAAAAAAAAAAAATTCTTCTCTTTACACACCTGAGTGACAAGTGGAGTACTGTATGTTATTTCTAAGAATACACAATAACATAGAGATCTTCATAAATGATGTCTTTGAAAATAAAGAGTACATATGAAATAATTTTCAAACTTTACAATACTTCACTGCACATTATCCCCATCCCTCATTGCCCTACCACTAACAAGTTAATTAATGTTAAAAGATAAATTTAAAGGGTAGTAAAGCAAAATCATAGACTTTTAATATCATTTCTTAGGGTAGCAACAAAGATTTCATGAGACATTAAAACCTACAAAAGTGGTGTTCTGTATTCTAAACTATTACCCATTATTTGGTGAAAGTTGCATTGCCGTTACCTCTGGATATCAAATGCTTTTTTTTTCTGCATTGCTTGTTTAGTGTTTAGTTCAGTGAATGTTATTAAATCGGCAGGTATTTTATCAAAATAAACCCGGTTAAGTTCTTGTACATTAGAGAAAATGTGAATTAGAATACAGGCAGTTTGCCAGGTTATCTGTACATCGCTTCCAGTTTTGAATATTGAGTGCATTTGTAAATGGATAAAGTACCACAGAGTGTTTAGATGTTTGCCAGTTTAGCTCTATATGGCTACTAGCTTTAAAGATTGATTGAGTGGTAATTTACCAGTTTAACTTGGCATTACTTATTAAGTATTTAATAATTTTGTTCAGATTTGCCATTATAGTTTTCAGCGAATACAGTGACAGTTGTGGAGCATGATTTGGAACATTATTGTTTAATAAACGTTATTAGATAAAGCAATAGTAGTTTATCAGGGAAATTGTGTGGTAACTATAATTAGATATTACATTGTAATAAATTTACAAAACTTGAAAACCTCACCTAACCTACCTAGCAACCAATATTTGTCTTTATATTGTATATTTTAGTTGAAGTTGAAATAAACCAGTCACATCCATGATTGAGAGGTGCAAAAATTGCATTAAATGTTTAGATTGGGATAAGTTTGATAGGAGAGGATATGTTGCTTTGAGCTTTATGCATTGGACATTTTTTTTTTTTTTTTTTAATCAGGTGGCTGAATAGGCTATTGGTAGTATCCCTCTTGATAAGCTAAAGTGCCTGTAAGAACTATGTTTTACCTGGAAGGTTAAGAAGTGGAAGAATTTTGGATCAAATAAGTATGAAAAGCATGAATTTTAAATAGTTTATGGAGAAACAAGTATAAGCAACATGAAGTTGATAGCTAGGGCACAAGATGTAAGAGAAAGTAACCAGGCAGTCAAATGTGAAAACTATAAAAAGTGGATCAATAAAGAATACAGAGGGATAGTTGGAGTTAACTAAAAGGCTTTGAAAGTGCCTGGTGAGAATGATAAGCATATGCACTTGTTCTTCAAAAAGTGCAGTCCTAAGGTAATGAAAATTTTCAGAATTGTTTTTGTTGTAAAAGAGCTGTGATGAATTGAAGGTCAGGTGTGAAAATTCAGAGAAATGTTTAGGAAAGTTGGAAGGCATGAAGAATAAACTACTTATGGAGAAAACTAATAATAGGAAGAGGAAATTTTTTCAATTGAAGTTGAGAAAATAGGGAATGTACCATTGTTGTTAAAGGAATTATGGAAGCTTAGGAAATGGTTGAAGATAACAGGGTTAGGTATTAAGGTAAGTGATATTTAAGTAGTCAGTCACATGATTAAGGATGTGCTGTTGATCCCTGGTGTAGACAAATGGAAACTAAGAGGTTCTGGAATCAGAACAGAACCAAAATAGGCCTAGATTGTTGGTGATAAATCTCAAAAACAGAGACCAGAAACAGAAAGTTCTCGGGAACATAAAGAAACTAAGTAACATGGTCATGGAAAGCTGTATATAAAAAACCTGGATTCAACAGGCTTTGGAAACAATGGACACTGTCCATCTATTCCAAGAAAGTTGTCAGTTTTGAAGAGGATTCAGTTTGACATTTAACACAAACTAACTGGTGACATCCTTTTCAGACTAAGTTGACAGCAACATCATCGACACTATTGCTTTCATATTAGTGTTTACCTTTGTATTTTTAGCATATAAAGTGAACAGAACTAAGCAATCATAGCCCCTAAATATAGTAATATGAAAAAGGTGTATGAATTTGAGTGTTGCACAAAACCAATAAGAATATTTTACATACATTTCATGTTATTTACAATAACATGAAATGTTCAATTGTATGTTAGTGTATTTTCTAACCATAAGATGTGGTTATTGATGTACTGTGTATAACACATCATAATAAACCATATGGAATTAACGAACACTCTTTCCCTCTAGTTTGTCAGTTAAATTGAAATCATACTGTATTTGTTTCCTGATAGAAGAAAAGCAGAAAGAAGGAAAGCTTTAAGCTGCCAAAGGAGCAGAGAGACCAGAGAGAAGAAAAGCTTTGAGCTGCCAAAGGAGCAGAGAGTAAAGGGTGAAAAAAATTGATCGTAAAAAAGGGGAAAGATAATGAAGATGGAGACAGGAAGAATATGAAGAAGCATTCCATGGACCTCTCAAGCATAAGGGATGTGCATGTGCATAGTGTAAATATGTTATATACTGGTAATAAGAAAAACTCATAAAGTACTTTGAAAATAAAGTTGGATACTTGGGATCTAGTAGTCAAAGCAGAGACATAGGAAACGCTTGTAATATAGCATGTCAGAGGCAAAAAATGGGATTATCCCTAAATTGTGCTTTAATTAAGCCAAGAAGTATGGTAAAGAAAATTCATTATTTTGACTTTTGTAAAAGGGAAACAACGTGAGATTATTATGAAAACTGAGACATGTGCTGGTTAATGCTTAGGCATTGCAGAAATTTGCCAGAATATATTTAGAATGACAGAAAAGGCAATGAATATGTCCAAAGTTTGACTAAGGCAAAGTTGACAGAGGATTTTATCATTGATGTATCGACAGACAGACAGTGTGGTGTCATATATTCCAAAAGAAGTGTTTGTTTAGTTGAAGTATGCTCTTGGAGTCTTTCCAGGTCAGGAGAAAATGAAGACACTGCACTTAGGGAAATTTTAGATATAGACAGGTGGTAATATGAGGCAACTTAATCACAGTATGATTAACTGGGGAACTCTAAATTCAGGGAAAGAGGGTGAAAGATTTTTTTCATTTTGGTTATGGACATGTTCACGACCAATATGTCAGTGAAACTACCTTGGATAAAGCATTTTAGACCAGTTATTGAGTTCATATCTCATTTTGGTTGATATCAGGATTGCTGAGCACAAGTAACCATTATATGGTAGAATTTGAGTTTTGTATTGAATGTGAAAATGGACTGGAAGCAGGTAAACTATGATTACACAAAAGCTAACCTAAATGAAATAAGGAATTTTATGGAAATTAACTGTAAATATAAATCCAAAACAACCAGGAAATGTTGATCTTATTTTAGTCAGAACACAATAGGGTAGTGGAAAACCATGTGCCTAAAACAACATGAAAGGGTGGGAACAGATATCACTTAAGGTAGAAATGAATATATTTTGAGCATGGGAAAATAAGAGTAGAGGATGGCAGAAATTCAGGTAAAATAAAAAAAAAGCAGTGAATAGAATTTGGAGAGAAAGTTACAAAACTAAATAGATGTATGATCATAAAATAGCTAATGTCAAAATTTACCCCAAAAAGCTTATTGTGTATATGCTAGTAGCAAGATGGCTGTTGACTGGAGCATTTGATCAAAGCCTGCTATATGACTGAGAGATGGCAAAATTGCTGAATAATTGTTTTGCCACCATCTTTTCTGAAGTTATTACGCAGTTTACTTAATCCTAAACTATTATTTGTTGGTGAGAAGTAGTGGAAGGTGTTACCTTATCAAGGAAGCATTGATGGGGAATATTAAGGAATTGAAACATAAAAGTTCCTCTGGATATTATACAATTTACCCAGTCATTCTTGAAGGTTTGGGAGGAGCAGTTTTGAATCCACTGAATGGGATCTCCAGATGTTCCATAAG
The DNA here is from genome assembly GCF_036320965.1 of Panulirus ornatus. Taxonomy (NCBI): domain Eukaryota; kingdom Metazoa; phylum Arthropoda; class Malacostraca; order Decapoda; family Palinuridae; genus Panulirus; species Panulirus ornatus. The sequence continues at coordinate 26,277,340 of NC_092279.1, forward strand.
GCTATTGTGTGGCAAATATAGAACCATTATTTAAGAAAGGTTCAAAGAACTGGCTAATATATATTTATAGACCTGTTCATTGAATTTCCACTGTGAAAAGTATGGAATCATTGATTAGGGATTCCTTATTGTGCATCTTCAGAAATATTGGCTAGTTAAGGGAAAATATAGGATCTTTCATGTGAGATCATGCCTAACAAATCTCTCATTTATATTTGGAGATAGTGATAAACTTTGTTGATGAAGGCCTTCCTGTAGATTTAATGCAATGTATCCAGACTTCTCCAAAACCTTTGATGTAGTGCAGTACCACATGTACATTTGATAAGAAAAATATAGGCTCATGGTATAGGCCACAGTGTTTTTGGTTGGATACTGTCATATTTGAAAAATTAGAAGCAGAGTGGTGATAAGAGGAAATCAAAATCAGTGGTCATAGGTACAAAGTGGTGTACCTCATGGTTTGATTTTCAGACACTTCTGTTTGTGTTATATATAAATGACAGTGGTGATGGTATTGTGGCTTAAATATTTAAATTTGTAGATGGTACCAAAATTTTATGAAAGATAACTACACATGATGATGCAAATATCATGCAACATACAATGTTCACAGGTTTGGATGATGCTCTTTGATGTGGACAATTGCAAGCAAGGTCACTTGAGGCATGGGAGTAACAGAATTACATATGTACTAGGTCGGGTGTATGTTTCAAGTGCTGACAGAGAAAAGGAATGTAGATGTTACAGTCTGTGAAACCAAAATTTCCAGTCATCACATTACTAGTAGTGTAAGAAACTAAATCAGATAGTGGGCATTATTACCAGAACATTTAAGGATAAGAATTGGTTTGATTTAAAGTGTGTCTAGAAGTTTCTTGTTCACCCACACTTAGAATGCTGTGTATAGGCATGGTGTCATTACAATCATGGAGACATGAATAACACAGAAAATCTGCAGAGGAGGCTAAGAAGACTGATAAGGCTGCTCACAGAAAAGAGTGGAGCAATATTTGGAAAAGATCAATCAGATGACATTTGACATGAGAAATCTAAGACGTGGTGTGATTGAAGTGTACAAGATTGTACATGGACTAGGAGGACTTAACCCAAATGACTTTTTTGAATACCACTCGGGACAAAGAGAGGGCATGACTGCGAGATCTACTTGCAGTGGTCAAGACTGAACATCAGAAAATAATTGAAGACTCGTATAGAATAAACTGCCCCTACAGGTGGTTTCAGCAAAAATGGTGAATAATTTTAAGGCCAATATTGGACCATTAATCAAGCACCTAGGGGAGCACCAAATTAACATTGCAGGCTCAGTGCATCAGCCATCTCATTATCAAGGTGAGTGGCCTTGGTATGCAAACATGACGGAATGACCATGCTATTAATCCCTTGCAGGATGTAAATTTAATGTTGGTACTTTTTTTGATTTTGCAAAAGAAGGAACAGATAAGGAGGCCAAGTGAGGATATTTCCTCTAAGGCTCAGTCCTCTGTTCTTAATGCTACCTCAAATACGTGGGAAATGAGGAGTATGTATGAAAAAAATATATACAATCATTAAAGCTAGTAGGTGAGTTAAGACGAGGTTTTTATAGTTTTTGTTAATATTCTGTAAGTCTATTACCTAAGGTACTTTTGCATTAATTAATCCTACAATTTCCCTTATGATAAAGGAAGAGACCAAAATTGGAATAGTGAGGAATCAGATTTGATCGATGGAACTCCTTTGTCAGCACCAGAAAAAGGTCAGGAATGTTAGGTGATGGTAATCTCAGATTGATAGTAATGTATACAGTTGCTAATAAAGTTGTGAGTGGTAAAGAGAAGGTGACAACCTCTGAGCCACACAGACCCAAGCCTCTGGAACAAAGTCCTCATACTTCAGCCTGTTTGGTCATACATGGTAAAGTGAACTAAATTTTGGTTCACCTTCTGGGTGCGACTGAAATTTGGTACTCATCCACAAAAAGTGACCAAGTAAGTAAACAAAGCCCCACTACTAGAGTTCGTTTACCTTACCTCATTGGCCATAATTGTCCTGAAAGAGCTCCAGAGAGGAGTGTAACATGACAGATTAATTTCCCCCATCTCTACAGAGAACTACAGCCTTTGGTTATTTTGTATTGGGAAGTCATGTAGCAACCTTCACACCTAAGTTGTTCACTTACATATCCAGTCATCCAAACTAGGAATAAGATGTATGATAGTTTATCTTATTTATTCTTCCAGGCAAACATGAATATACTTACACAGAGGATACATTCAAGAACCAATGGGGCTCTCACATAGAATGAGTTACAATATGGTGAGATCTGGCATATACACTAGTCACTGTAAAGCGCAGGATTACATAACACACTAAAGGTAAGACCACAAAACAAAAACAACCAATACATCACTTCAAGGAATATACCACAACAGCTCTTTCCAAAGATATGTATTTTTTTTTCATACTATTCGCCATTTCCCTCATTAGTGAGTTAGCATTAAGAACAGAGGACTGAACCTTTAAGGGAAGTCCTCACTTGGCCCCCTTCTCTGCTCCTTCTTTTGGAAAATTAAAACGAGAGGGGAGGATTTCCAGCCCCCACGCTCCCTCCCCTTTTAGTCACCGTCTACGACACAGAGGTAATACGTGGGAAGTATTCTTTCTCCCCATCCCCTGGGTAGCGTTAAGAACAGAGGATTGAGCCTTTGAGGGAATATCCTCACTTGTCCCCTTCTCTGTTCCTCTTTTGGAAAATTAAAAAAAAAATGAGGTTTCAGGAAAGGAACCTGGATGTTTTGGCTCTGAGTGAAACGAAACTTAAGGGTAAAGGGGAAGAGTTGTTTGGGAATGTTTTGGGAGTAAAGCCAGGGGTTGGTAGGACAAGAGCAAGGTAAGGAGTAGCGCTACTCCTGAAACAGGAGTGGTGGGAGTATGTGATAGAGTATAAGAAAGTAAACTCTAGACTGATATGGGTAAAACTGAAAGTGGATGGAGAGAGATGGGTGATCATGAGAGGCAAGTGTTTTGAGAGCAGCTGAGTGTGTTAGTAGTTTTGATGCACGAGACTGGGTTATAGTGATGGTTGATTTGAATGCAAAGGTGAGTAATGTGGCAGTTGAGGGAATAATTGATGTACATGGAGTGTTCAGTGTCGTAAATGGAAATGGTGAAGAGCTTGTAGATTTGTGTGCTGAAAAAGGACTGGTGATAGGGAATACCTGGTTTAAAAAGAGAGATATACATAAGTATACGTATGTAAGTAGGAGAGACGGCCTGAGACCATTATTGGATTATGTGTTAATTGATAGGCTTGCAAAAGAGAGACTTTTGGATGTTGATGTGCTGAGAGGTTCAACTGGAGGGATGTCTCATCATTATCTTGTGGATGCGAAGGTGAAGATTTGTAGAGGTTTTGAGAAAAGAAGAGAGAATGTTGGGGTGAAAAGAATGGTGAGAGTAAGTGAGCTTGGGAAGAAGACTTGTGTGAGGAAGTACCAGGAGAGACTGAGTGCAGAATGGAAAAAGGTGAGAACAAAGGATGTAAGGGGAGTGGGGGAAGAATGGGATGCATTTAGGGAAGCAGTGATTGCTTAGGCAAAAGATGCTTGTGGTATGAGAAGCATGGGAGGTGGGCAGATTAGAAAGGGTAGTGAGTGGTGGGATGAAGTAAGATTATTAGTGAAAGAGGAGAGATAGGCTTTTGGACGAGTTTTGCTGGGAAATAGTGCAAATGACTGGGAGATGTATAAAAGAAAGAGACAGGAGGTCAAGAGAAAGGTGCAAGAGGTGAAAAAGAGGGCAAATGAGAGTTGGGGTGAGAGAGTATCATTGATTTTTCGAGAGAATAAAAAGATGTTTTGGAAGGCGATAAATAAAGTGCATAAGACAAGAGAACAAAGGGGAACATCAGTGAAGGGGGCTCATGAGGAGGTGATAACAAGTAGTGTGATGTGAGAAGGAGATGGAGTGAGTATTTTGAAGGTTTGTTGAATGTGTTAGATGATAGAGTGGTAGATATAGGGTGTTTTGGACGAGGTGGTGTGCAAAGTGAGAAGGTTAGGGTAAACAGAGAAGTGGTAGTAAAAGCTTTGCGGAAGATGAAAGCCAGTAAGGCAGCAGGTTTGGATGGTATTGCAGTGGAATTTATTAAAAAAGGGGGTGACTGTGTTGTTGACTGGTTGGTAAGGATATTTACTGTATGTATGACTCATGGTGAGGTGCCTGAGGATTGACGGAATGCATGCATAGTGCCATTGTACAAAGGCAAAGGGGATAAAGGTGAGTGCTAAAATTACAGAGGTATAAATTTGTTAAGTATTCCAGGGAAATTATATGGGAGGGTATTGATTGAGAGAGTGAAGGTTTGTACAGAGTGTCAGATTGGGGAAGAACATTGTGGTTTCAGAAGTGGTAGAGGATGTATGGATCAGATGTTTGCTTTGAAGAATGTATGTGAGAAATACTTAGAAAAGCAAATGGATTTGTATGTAGCATTTATGGATCTGGAGAAGGCATATGATAGAGTTGATAGAGATGCTCTGTGGAAGGTATGAAGAATTTATGGTGTGGGAGGTAAGTTGTTAGAAGCAGTGAAAAGCTTTTATCAAGGATGTAAGGCATGTCTGTGAGTGGGAAGAGTGGAAAGTGATTGGTTCTCAGTGAATGTTGGTTTGTGGCAGGGGTGCGTGATGTCTCCATGGTTGTTTAATTTGTTTATGGATGGGGTTGTTAGGGAGGTGAATGCAAGAGTTTTGGAAAGAGGGGCAAGTATGCAGTCTATGTGGATGAGAGAGCTTGAAAGTGAGCCAGTTGTTGTTCGCTGATGATACAGTGCTGGTGGCTGATTCGGGTGAGAAACTGCAGAAGCTGGTGACTGAGTGTGGTAAAGTGTGTGAAAGAAGAAAGCTGAGAGTAAATGTGAATAAGAGCATGGTTATTAGGTACAGTAGGGTTGAGGGACAAGACAATTGGGAGGTAAGTTTGAATGGAGAAAAACTGGAGGAAGTGAAGTGTTTTAGATATCTGGGAGTGGATTTGGCAGTGGATGGAACCATGGAAGTGGAAGTGAGTCACAGGGTGGAGGAGGGGGCAAAGGTTCTGGGGGCGTATGGAAGGCAAGAACATTATCTCGGAAAACAGAAATGGGTATGTTTGAAGTAATAGTGGTTCCAAAAATGTTATATGGTTGCGAGGCGTGGGCTATAGATAGAGTTGTGCGGAGGAGGGTGGATGTGCTGGAAATGAGATGTTTGAGGACAATATGTGGTGTGAGATGGTATGATTGAGTAAGTAATAACAGGGTAAGAGTGATGTGTGGTAATAAAAAGAGTGTGGTTGAGAGAGAAGAAGAGGGTATTTTGAAATGGTGTGGTTACATGGAAAGAAAGAGTTGAGGAAAGATTGACAAAGAGGATGTATGTGTCAGAGGTGGAGGGAACAAGGAGAAGTGGGAGACCAAATTGGAGGTGGAAAGATGGGGTGAAAAACATTTTGAGCGATCGGGGCCTGAACATGCAGGAGGGTGAAAGGTGTGCAAGGAGTAAAGTTTGTTTGACGTACTGTCAATGGATTGAACCAGGGCCTGTGAAGTGTCTGGGGTAAACCATAGAAAGTTTTGTTGGGCCTGGATATGGAAAGGGAGCTGTGGTTTCAGTGCATTATACATGACAGCTATAGACTGAGTGTGAATGAATGTGGCCTTTGTTGTCTTTTCCTAGTGCTACCTCGCGCACATGGGGGGGGTGTCATTTCATTAGTGGCAGGGTGGCGACAGGAATGAATAAAGGCAGCAAGTATGAATTATATATATTTATTTATTTATTTTCCTTTGTCGCTGTCTCCCGCGTTAGCGAGGTAGCGCAAGGAAACAGACGAAAGAATGGCCCAACCCACCCACATACACATGTATATACATACACGTCCACACACGAAAATATACATACCTATACATCTCAATGTATACATATATATACACACAAACATATACATATATACACATGTACATAATTCATACTGTCTGCCCTTGTTCCCATCGCCACCTTGCCACACATGGAATAACAACCCCCTCCCCCCTCAATGTGCGAGGTAGCGCTAGGAAAAGACAACAAAGGCCCCATTCGCTCACACTCAGTCTCTAGCTGTCATGTAATAATGCACCGAAACCACAGCTCCCTTTCCACATCGAGGCACCACAGAACTTTCCATGGTTTACCCCAGACGCTTCACATGCCCTAGTTCAATCCATTGACAGCACGTTGACCCGGTATACCACATCGTTCCAATTCACTCTATTCCTTGAACGCCTTTCACCCTCCTGCATGTTCAAGCCCCGAACACTCAAAATCTTTTTCACTCCATCTTTCCACCTCCAATTTGGTCTCCCACTTCTCCTCGTTCCCTCCACCTCTGACACATATATCCTCTTTATCAATCTTTCCTCACTCATTTCTCCATGTGACCAAACCATTTCAAAACACCCTCTTCTGTTCTTTCAACCACACTCTTTTTATTTCCACACATCTCTCTTACCCTTACATTACTTACTCAATCAAACCACCTCACACCACATATTGTCCTCAAACATCTCATTTCCAGCACATCCACCCTCCTGCGCACAACTCTATCCATAGCTCACGCCTCGCAACCATCCAACATTGTTGAAACCACTATTCCTTCAAACATACCCATTTTTGCTTTCCGAAATAATGTTCTCGACTTCCAAACATTCTTCAAGGCTCCCAGGATTTTCGCCCCCTCCCCCACCCTATGATTCACTTCCGCTTCCATGCTTCCATCCGCTGCCAGATCCACTCCCAGATATCTAAAACACTTTACTTCCTCCAGTTTTTCTCCATTCAAACTTACCTCCCAGTTGACTTGACCCTCAACCCTACTGTACCTAATAACCTTGCTCTTATTCACATTTACTCTCAACTTTCTTCTTTCACACACTTTACCAAACTCAGTCACCAGCTTCTACAGTTTCTCACACGAATCAGCCACCAGCTCTGTATCATCAGTGAACAACAACTGACTCACTTCCCAAGCTCTCTCATCCACAACAGACTGCATACTTGCCCCTCTTTCCAAAACTCTTGCATTCACCTCAACAACCCCATCCATAAACAAATCAAACAACCATGGAGACATCACACACCCCTGCCGCAAACCTACATTCACTGAGAGCCAATCACTTTCCTCTCTTCCTACACGTACACATGCCTTACATCCTTGATAAAAACTTTTCACTGCTTCTAACAACTTGCCTCCCACACCATATATTCTTAATACCTTCCACAGAGCATCTCTATCAATTCTATCATATGTGTATGTATATATGTATATACATTGAAACATGACAGCTAGAGACTGAATTTGAACGAATGGGGCCTTTGTTGTCTTTTCCTAGCGCTACCTCGCACACATGAGGGGGGGGAGGGGGATGTTATTCCATGTGTAGCAAGGTGGCGATGGGAATAATTAAAGGCAGACAGTATAAATTATGTACATGTGTATATATGTATATGTCTGTGTGTGTATATATATGTGTACATTGAGATGTATAGGTATGTATATTTGCGTGTGTGGACATGTATGTATATACATGAGTATGGGGGTGGGTTGGGCCATTTCTTTCATCTGTTTCCTTGCGCTACCTCGCAAACGCGGGAGACAGCGACAAAGCAAAATAAAAATTAATAAAAATATATTGAAATGTATAGTTGTGTATATGTGCGTGTGTGGATGTGTATGTATATACATGTGTATGTGGGTGGGTTGGGCCATTCTTTCGTCTATTTCTTTGTGCTGCCTTGCTGACGCGGGAGACAATGACAAAGTATAATAATGATAATATAAGATATTATGTAGCATTTATGGATCTGGAGAAGGCATATGATAGAGTTGATAGAGATGCTCTGTGGAAGGTATTAAGAATGTATGGTGTGGGAGGCAAGTTGTTAGAAGCAGTGAAAAGTTTTTATCGAGGATGTAAAGCATGTGTACGAGTAGGAAGAGAGGAAAGTGATTGGTTCTCTGTGAATGTTGGTTTGTGACAGGGGTGTGTGATGTCTCCATGGTTGTTTAATTTGTTTATGGATGGGGTTGTTAGGGAGGTGAATGCAAGAGTTTTGGAAAGAGGGGCATGTATGCAGTCTATTGTGGATGAGAGAGCTTGGGAAGTGAGGCAGTTGTTGTTCACTGATGATACAGTGCTGGTGGCTGATTCGGGTGAGAAACTGCAGAAACTGGTGACTGAGTTTGGTAAAGTGTGTGAAAGAAGAAAGCTGACAGTAAATGTGAATAAGAGCAAGGTTATTAGGTACAGTAGGGTTGAGGGACAAGTCAATTGGGAGGTAAGTTTGAATGGAGAAAAACTGGAGGAAGTAAAGTGTTTTAGATATCTGGGAGTGGATTTGGCAGGGGATGGAACCATGGAAACGGAAGTGAATCATATGGTTGGGGAGGTGGGGAAGTTCTGGGAGCGTTGAAAAAAAGTGTGGAAGTCGAGAATGTTATCTTGGAAAGCAAAAATGGGTATGTTTGAAGGAATAGTAATTCCAACAATGTTGTGTGGTTGCGAGGCGTGAGCTATAGATAGAGTTGTGCGCAGGAGGGTGGATGTGCTGGAAATGAGATGTTTGAGGACAATATGTGGTGTGAGGTGGTTTGATTAAGTAATGAAAGGGTAAGAGAGATGTGTGGTAATAAAAAGAGTGTGGTTGAGAGAGGTGTTTGGACAATCTTTGCAGGGAAGTAGTGTAAATGACTGGGAGATGCATAAAAGAATGGGGCAGGAGGTTAAGAGAAAGGTGCAAGAGGTGAAAAAGAGGGCAAATGAGAGTTGGCGTGAAAAATTATTATTAAATTTTAGGGAGAAAAAGATGTTTTGGAAGGAGGTAAATAAAGTGCATAAGACAAGAGAACAAATGGGAACATTGGTGAAGGGGGCAGATGGGGAGGTAATAACAAGTAGTGGTGAAGTGAGAAGGAGATGGAGTGAGTATTTTCAAGGTTTGTTGAATATGTTCGATGATAGAGTGGCAGATACAGGGTGTTTTGGTCGAGGTGGTGTGCGAAGTGAGAGGGTCAGGGAGAATGGTTTGGTAAACAGAGAAGAGGTAGTGAAAGCTTTGCAGAAGACGAAAGCTGGCAAGGCAGCGGGTTCGGATGGTCTTGCAGTGGAATTTATAAAAAAAAAAAAAAAGGGGGTGACTGCATTGTTGATTGGTTGGTAAGGATATTTAGTGTATGTTTGGTTCATGGTGAAGTGCCTGAGGATTGGCAGAATGCATGCATAGTGCCACTGTACTGAATGCCAAAGGGGATGAAAGTGAGTGTTCAAATTACAGAGGTATATATTTGTTGAGTATTCCTTGGAAATTATATGGGAGGGTATTGATTGAGAGGGTAAAGGCACAAGGAAACAGACGAAAGAATGGCCCAACCCACCCACATACACATGTATATACATACATGTCCACACATGCATTTATCCATACCTATACATTTCAACGTATACATATATATACATACACAGACATATACGTATATACTCATGTACGTAATTCATACTTGCTGCCTATATTCATTCCCATCGCCACCCGTGCCACACATGAAATGACACCCCCCTCCCCCCGCACGTGTGCAAGGTAGCGCTAGGAAAAGATAACAAAGGCCATATTCATTCACACTTAGTCTCTACCTGTCATGTATAATGCACCGAAACCACAGCTCCCTTTCCACATCCAGGTCCCACAAAACTTTTCATGGTTTACCCCCAAATGCTTCACATCCCTTGGTTCAATCCATTGACAGCACATTGACCCCAGTATACCACATCATTCCAATTCACTTTATTGCTTGCATGCCTTTTACCCTCCTGCATGTTCAGACCCCGATCGCTCAAAATCTTTTTCACTCCATCCTTCCACCTCCAGTTTGGTCTCCCACTTCTTGTTCCCTCCACCTCTGACACATATATCCTCTTTGTCAATATTTCCTCACTCATTCTCTCCATGTGACCAAACCATTTCAATACACCCTCTTCTGCTCTCAACTACACTCTTTTTATTACCACACATCTCTCTTACCCTTAAATTACATAGTCAATCAAGCCACTTCACTCCACATCTTGTCCTCAAACATCTCATTTCCAACACATCCACCCTCCTCCGCACAACCCTATCTATAGCCCATGTCTCATAACCATATAACATCGTTGGAACAACTATTTCTTCAAACATACCCATTTTTGTTTTCCAAGATAATGTTCTTGCCTTCCACACATTCTTCAGTGCTCCCAGAACTTTTGCCCCCTTCCCCACTCTGTGACTCACTTCTGCTTCCCAGGTTCCATCCGATGCCAAATATCTAAAACACTTCACTTCCTCCAGTTTTTCCCCAGTTGACTTGTCCCTCAGCCCTACTGTACCTAATAACCTTGCTCTGATTCACATTTACTCTCAGCTTTCTTCTTCTTTCACACACTTTATCAAACTCAGTCACCTGTAGAGAGGTGAATGCAAGAGTTTTGGACAGTGGGGCAAGTAAGCAGTCTGTTGTGGATGAGAGGGCTTGGGAAGTGAGTCAGTTATTGTTTGCTGATGATACAGCTCTGGTGGCTGATTCGGGTGAGAAGCTGCAGAAGTTGGTGACTGAGTTTGATAAAGTGTGTGAAAGAAGAAAGTTGAGAGTAAATGTGAATAAGAGCAAGGTTATTAGGTTCAGTATGGTTGAGGGACGAGTTAATTGGGAGGTAAGTTTGAATGGAGAAAAACTAGAGGAAGTGAAGTGTTTTAGATGTCTGGGAATGGATTTAGCAGTTGATGGAACCATGGAAGCAGAAGTGAGTCACAGTGTAGGGGAGGGACAAAGGTTCTAGGAGTGTTGAAGAATGTGTGGAAGGTGAGAACGTTATGTTGGAGAGCAAAAATGGGTATGTTTGAAGGAGTAGTGGTTCCAACAATGTTATATGGGTGCGAGGCATGGGTAATAGATAGGGTTGTGCAGAGGAGGGTGGATGTGTTGGAAATGAGATGTTTGAGGACAATATGTGATGTGAGGTGGTTTGATTGAGTAAGTAATGAGAGGGTAAGAGAGATGTATGGTATTAAAAAGAGTGTGGTTGGGAGAGCAGAAGAGGGTGTGTTTAAATGGTTTGGTCGCATGGAGAGAATGAGTGAGGAAAGATTGACAAGGAGGATATATGTGTCAGAGGTGGAGGGAACGAGGAGAAGTGGGAGACCAAATTGGAGGTGGAAGGATGGAGTGAAAAAGATTTTGAGTGATCAGGGCCTGAACATACAGGAGGGTGAAAGGCATGCAAGGAATAAAGTGAATTGGAAGATTGTGGTATACCGGGGTGGATGTGCTGTCAATGGATTTAACCAGGGCATGTGAAGCATCTGGGGTAAACCATGGAAAGTTTGTGAGGCCTGGATGTGGAAATGGAGCTGTCGCATTACACATGACAGCTAGAGATTGAGTGTGAACGAATGTGACCTTTGTTGTCTTTTCCTAGCATTACCTCACATTTGCACGGGGGAAGGGGGATGCCATTTCATGTGTGGTGGGGTGGCAACGGAATGATGAAGGTAGCAGTTATGTATATATACATGTGTATATATGTATGTATCTTTGTATGTATATGTATGTATACATTGAAATGTAAAGGTATGTATATGTGCGTGTCTGAGGGTTTATGTATATACATGTGTGTGTGGGTAAGGGCCATTCTTTCATATACATCAGACTGAGCCAGGTACCCATTTTATCAACCATCCCCTAGGAGTGGATGAACAGCTGGGTTGACTATGGACTGACTGTTGCTACCAGGATTCGACCCTAAGTGCTTGACCGGGACGGCCTGTGAGTGCTTTACAGTCAGAAATGCTAACAGCTACATTTCCTGTCATATTGATTTATATTAGGGCTCCATAAGTACAACTTGCTTCTCAGGTCACCAGACTTAAGAACTACATCTGTCTGTACCTGAGTGCACTTGGTACTTTTGTTTGGTTTTTTTTTTTTTTTTTTTAACCAGATCTGGACTAATGCCATTTGGTATTTCAAATTTTTGTTCCTGGATCTGAACTATTGCCTTGTAGCATTTTTCCATGTTTACTGTTCCTGCATTCAGAAGATGATAAATGGGGTTTTTATGGTCTCTGATGTGCTTGGAAAAAGAGTTGAGGGTATATTGTAAGGAGTGACATAGACTGAGGATCCACATGCTTTGTGTTAGGAAATGTTATTAAGGTAAAAATGTTTTTTAATGGAATGTGTTGTAACATATTTGATTATAGATAGCAACTGAAATCAATGGATATGATGAAATTGCCTCAACTTTGATTTTTTCAAAATGAAGAAGTGGATTTATATGTGGATACAATTGAGAACTAGAGACACCATCATTCATGAGTGAATGCAGTATGCATCCCACCACACTTTCACTCACTATGTTCACTATTGAGGGAGACTCTTGATGCCACAAGCCTGTCTCCTGGTCCTTACTGGCCAAGTTAAAGGCCAAATTCACTGTACCTTCAGCACCTCAAGCTTTTGACCTGACCCATAATGGCCAGGGTCAGGTCAAAGGCCAGGATTAAAGTGGTAATTGCTAGAAGAATCAAAAGATGAAACTTGAGGAAAAACAAGATACTCCCACTAACAGAATGACATATAATACCTTCATGATCAGTCATATGCAACATACAATGTAGAATAGACCTCATTCATAGATAGATAAAATGATTGTACCAAATGAAATATATTATTTTTCTCTTATTGGGATGATTGTCAGGATTTATTTCTTTTTTCAGGTTTATCATGCAGTTCACTTGAAGATAGAAGTTGAGGTCTGCACTTTGTTATTCAGAGAAAGAAGAAATCCCTAAAAAATGATTATTTTGGTTTGATATTTATACTGAATTGGACAAACTAGGACTCTGTAAAAGGAGATGAAAAGGAGAATCATTTCGAAGACCATACTGACTTCCTGGGTACACAATTTTTTATCAATGTGGAAAGCTTCAATTAAAAAGAATATCTGGTTAAACATGAATTGCCTTTTAATGTCTAGATATTGGTTGTATATAACTTATGGATAGAAATTTTTGATCAGATAACCTTTATCAGTTAGAAGTATTTTGATAGATAGATCAGGTGATTAAGTTGGTTCTTGAATAATTGCAAATGTGTAAAAGTGTTCAGTAGCAAAGTTGACCCCATCGTACACATGGTGAGACACACAGAAAATAACCCAGCTGAGGAAAGGATGGCAAATAAACCAAAAATGGTTAATTGCAATGAATGTAATGAGGTGTTTAGCAAGAGGATAGAACTGATACAGCATAAAAGGGAAGAGCACAATATGAGATGGAAAAGTGTGTGTCCAGTATGTAAAAAATCTTTTGAAACTGAAAAAAGGCTGAGGATGCACTCACTTTTTCATAATGTTGGTGGGGAATATGAGTGTTTCTACTGTCACAAACAATTTAATAAAGCTTGGAAAATGAAGATTCACTTAGTCAATCATAGTGGCCGCCCACCATACATTTGTCAGTATTGTGGTGATGATTTTTTGTATCCTGGAAAAATTGTGAGTCACTTAAAGCGAATACATGATGTATGGTTTGCCTGTAAGCATTGTGGAGAGGCCTGTCCTGTTAATCGTCCTTTTGATAGTCATAAGTGCAAAATATATGGATGTAAGGATTGTTTAATGTCATTTGCAAGCCGTAGTGAGCTGGCCCTGCACGTAGAAAAACATAACAATGATGCCAAGCATCTGGTGACTGAGGAGCCTGTAGTATCAAGTACTCCCCCACTTGTAGATGAATCCAATGTAGAGGGTATGGAAAATATGCAAGGTGTCAGAAATGAAAAGGTTGTGAGATTTGTCAATTTTGGGAAGCTTCAGCGCCCTACAAAAGTTGCACAAAATGGTACCTGTGATACAACTGAACTTCCTGAATCAAATGCAAGTGAATTAAACACTGAAAGTGATGTAGCACAAGATCCTATAACAGACCAGAATATGCCTGATAGTCCATTGTTGAAATGTGAAGGTGATAATGGGAATGTGGGTGAAACTAGAAATGTGACTGTTATAAATGAGTTCAAATCTCAGTCAAGAGAAAGTCCATTCCCAGTGGCTACATTTGTTATAAATAGTGGTGAGGTTGATTTGTCATCTTTTTCATCAGTTTTATCAAAATCACCCAGTGATAGCTCCTGGGGTGCCTTCAAAGTACCAGAAGCAAGTATAACAACTTGGAAAAGATATGAAAACCCCATTAAAAAATCATTACGTAAAAAGCAAGAGGAAATAGAAAAGGCAGCTAAGAAAAAGGAAGAACTAAAGACCAGATTACAGTTGTCTGTTGATACAGATGCTAAACTTACACAGCGAAATCAGATCTCTTTTGAATCATGGTTGACAAGTGATTCTTATTCAAGTACAAACCATGATTTTGTTTTTGGTTTTGAGGCTAGTGTAACTGTAAGTGATCATCCAAAAGAATCCCAGTATCATTATTTTAATAAAAAGATCCCCCAAAAAGAAAAGGGTGATATGACTTTTGAAGATCTTTGTCAATTTTAATAGGATTATGGTTATATCCTTGAAATTTCTTTGTTATACTGTAGTTGATACAACTTGAAGTGATTTATGTTACATGCAACATAAATCATATAGGTGATGTGCATATATATATATATACATACTGTTGCAAAGTTTAAATGATTAATTCCTGTGAGGGCATTGTTAGGATTTTAGTTTAAAGTTGAATATAATAAGTAAGCAAAGCACAAAATTTTAATGTCAGTAAAAAGTTGCAGATATCACAATCTATTTTTCAGGAACCATCAAAAATTTGAAGAAAATTGCTGATTGGATGGATGTAGTATGTGCTTGTGTATGTGTGTGTTTTTGTATTTGCCCTTTTTTTTTTTCTTTTTTTTTTTTTTTTGTAAATAGTTGTGTGGTTACTCATACTGGTATGTGCTTATGGGAGATAGATACATACTCTTGGGGTCCCATCTCAACCTTGCATTTATGTCATATAGACTTACGAATATACATTTTGTTTGCAATGACTTTATTTATGAAGCTCAACATATCCATCACTCAGTTTGTGAGCAAGTGCATCCTTACATCATCCTAGTGCTTTGCATACATATCTTCTCATATTTTCTTGTTATTGAGCCCCATTTCTCTTCAGAGAACACTCCTTTGTGAACGTCATAATAGCCCCCTAAGAATTTTTTTTTTCTTTCCTGATGCTTCATACATTAGTATGGGCTGATATATTTTTCCTTTCCTCATAAGTCATTCATCTCAATTGTATTATTTTCAGTTAATTCCTGTAGGCCTTCTTGAGCAGCTTTTTGACCATTTGATTGAGATGAAATTGATAAGCCTAATCTAGCTTTGGTTAACTCGTTGGTGCTACGGACATCAATCTTCAGTTACATGGCAGGGTGCTGTTAGTCATCACATGTAATTTTTTGCCATTAGTTGAAATGTGTGTGCAGTATAGGATTTGTTAGTTGACCATACAGGACAACCAGCAAAAAGGGTGAGTCTCTGGAACTGCCTGGATACATTATCTTCTCCAGGGACTATGTATGCATGCATGGGATATAATGAATTGGAGTGATGTGGGATATGGGGGGTGATGTGCTGTTTAGGGACTGAGGCAGGGTATGTGAAGTGGTTGGGGGAAATCACAAAAAGGTGTGTTGGGCTTGACTACAGATAGGGGGTTCTGGTTTGGATGTATTATCTTTGACAGCTTGAGGGTGAATGTGAGTAAATGAGGCCATTCTTCATCATTTATAGTGCTACCTAGCTGCACAGGAGATGGAGAACAAATATATATATATATATATATATATATATATATATATATATATATATATATATATATATATATATATTGGGAATGTTGTGGGAGTAAAGTCAGGGGTTAGTGAGAGGACAAGAGCAAGGGAAGGAGTAGCAGTACTCCTGAAACAGGAGTTGTGGGAGTATGTGATAGAATGTAAGAAAGTAAATATGGGTAAAACTGAAAGTTGATGGAGAGAGGTGGGTGATTGATTATTGGTGCATAGGCACTTGGGCATGAGAAGAAAGGTCATGAGAGGCAAGTGTTTTGGGAGCAGCTGAATGAGTGTGTTAGTGGTTTTGATGCACGCGACCGGGTTATAGTGATGGGTGATTTGAATGCAAAGGTGAGTAATGTGGCAGTTCAGGGAATAATTGGTATACATGGGGTGTTCAGTGTTGTAAATGGAAATGGTGAAGAGCTTGTAGATTTATGTGCTGAAAAAGGACTGGTGATTGGGAATACCTGGTTTAAAAAGCGAGATTTACATAAGTATACGTATGTAAGTAGGAGAGATGGCCAGAGAGCGTTATTGGATTACGTGTTAATTGACAGGCGCGCGAAAGAGAGACTTTTGGATGTAAATGTGCTGAGAGGTGCAACTGGAGGGATGTCTGATCATTATCTTGTGGAGGCTAAGGTGAAGATTTGTATGGGTTTTCAGAAAAGAAGAGTGAATGTTGGGGTGAAGAGGGTGGTGAGAGTAAGTGAGCTTGGGAAGGAGACGTGAGTGAGGAAGTACCAGGAGAGACTGAGTACAGAATGGAAAAAGGTGAGAACAATGGAAGTAAGGGGAGTGGGGGAGGAATGGGATGTATTTAGGGAATCAGTGATGGATTGCGCAAAAGATGCTTGTGGCATGAGAAGCATGGGAGGTGGGTTGATTAGAAAGGGTAGTGAGTGGTGGGATGAAGAAGTAAGATTATTAGTGAAAGAGAAGAGAGAGGCATTTGGACAATTTTTGCAGGGAAAAAATACAATTGAGTGGGAGATGTATAAAAGAAAGAGACAGGAGGTCAAGAGAAAGGTGCAAGAGGTGAAAAAGAGGGCAAATGAGAGTTGGGGTGAGAGAGTATCATTAAATTTTAGGGAGAATAAAATGATGTTCTGGAAGGAGGTAAATAAAGTGCGTAAGACAAGGGAGCAAATGGGAACTTCAGTGAAGGGCGCAAATGGGGAGGTGATAACAAGTAGTGGTGATGTGAGAAGGAGATGGAGTGAGTATTTTAAAGGTTTGTTGAATGTGTTTGATGACAAAGTGGCAGATATAGGGTGTCTTGGTCGAGGTGGTGTGCAAAGTGAGAGGGTTAGGGAAAATGATTTGGTAAACAGAGAAGAGGTAGTAAAAGCTTTGCGGAAGATGAAAGCCGGCAAGGCAGCAGGTTTGGATGGTATTGCAGTGGAATTTATAAAAAAAGGGGGTGACTGTATTGTTGACTGGTTGGTAAGGTTATTTAATGTATGTATGACTCATGGTGAGGTGCCTGAGGATTGGCAGAATGCGTGCATAGTGCCATTGTACAAAGGCAAAGGGGATAAGAGTGAGTGCTCAAATTACAGAAGTATAAGTTTGTTGAGTATTCCTGGTAAATTATATGGGAGAGTATTGATTGAGAGGGTGAAGGCATGTACAGAGCATCAGATTGGGGAAGAGCAGTGTGGTTTCAGAAGTGGTAGAGGATGTGTGGATCAGGTGTTTGCTTTGAAGAATGTATGTGAGAAATACTTAGAAAAGCATATGGATTTTATGTAGCATTTATGGATCTGGAGAAGGCATATGATAGAGTTGATAGAGATGCTCTGTGGAAGGTATTAAGAATATATGGTGTGGGAGGCAAGTTTTTAGAAGCAGTGAAAAGTTTTTATCGAGGATGTAAGGCATGTGTACGTGTAGGAAGAGAGGAAAGTGATTGGTTCTCAGTGAATGTAGGTTTGCGGCAGGGGTGTATGATGTCTCCATGGTTGTTTAATTTGTTTATGGATGGGGTTGTTAGGGAGGTGAATGCAAGAGTTTTGGAAAGAGGGGCAAGTATGAAGTCTGTTGTGGATGAGAGAGCTTGGGAAGTGAGTCAGTTGTTGTTCGCTGATGATACAGCGCTGGTGGCTGATTCATGTGAGAAACTGCAGAAGCTGGTGACTGAGTTTTGTAAAGTGTGTGAAAGAAGAAAGTTAAGAGTAAATGTGAATAAGAGCAAGGTTATTAGGTACAGTAGGGTTAAGGGTCAAGTCAATTGGGAGGTGAGTTTGAATGGAGAAAAACTGGAGGAAGTAAAGTGTTTTAGATATCTGGGAGTGGATCTGGCAGCGGATGGAACCATGGAAGCGGAAGTGAATCATAGGGTGGGGGAAGGGGCGAAAATCCTGGAAGCATTGAAGAATGTGTGGAAGTCGAGAACATTATCTCGGAAAGCAAAAATGGGTATGTTTGAAGGAATAGTGGTTCCAACAATGTTGTATGGTTGCGAGGCGTGGGCTATGGATAGAGTTGTGCGCAGGAGGATGGATGTGCTGGAAATGAGATGTTTGAGGACAATGTTTGGTGTGAGGTGGTTTGATCGAGTAAGTATTGTAAGGGTAAGAGAGATGTGTGGAAATAAAAAGAGCGTGGTTGAGAGAGCAGAAGAGGGTGTTTTGAAATGGTTTGGGCACATAGGAAGAATGAGTGAGGAAAGATTGACCAAGAGGATATGTGTCGGAGGTGGAGGGAACGAGGAGAAGTTGGAGACCAAATTGGAGGCGGAAAGATGGAGTGAAAAAGATTTTGAGTGATTGGGGCCTGAACATGCAGGAGGGTGAAAGGCGGGCAAGGAATAGAGTGAATTGGATCGATGTGGTATACCAGGGTCGACGTGCTGTCAGTGGATTGAATCAGGGCATGTGGAGTGTCTGGGGTAGACCATGGAAAGTTGTGTGGGGCCTGGATGTGGAAAGGGAGCTGTGATTTCAGGCATTATTGCATGACAGCTGGAGACTGAGTGTGAACGAATGGGGCCTTTGTTATCTTTTCCTAGCTCTACCTCGCACACATGAGGGGGTAGGGGGATGGTATTCCATGTGTGGCGAGGTGGCGATGGGAATGAATAAAGGCAGACAGTGTGAATTGTGTGCATGCGTATATATGTATGTGTCTGTGTGTGTATATATATGTGTACATTGAGATGTATAGGTATGTATATTTGCATGTGTGGACGTGTGTGTATATACATGTGTATGGGGGTGGGTTGGGCCATTTCTTTCTTCTGTTTCCTTGCGCTACCTCGCAAATGCGGGAGACAGCGACAAAGCAAAATAAATAAATATATATATATATATATATATATATATATATATATATATATATATATATATATATATATATATTTTTTTTTTTTTTTTTTTTTTTGTCGCTGTCTCCCGCGTTTGCGAGGTAGCGCAAGGAAACAGATGAAAGAAATGGCCCAACCCACCCCCATACACATGTATATACATACGTCCACACACGCAAATATACATACCTACACAGCTTTCCATGGTTTGCCCCAGACGCTTCACATGCCCTGATTCAATCCACTGACAGCACGTCAACCCTGGTATACCACATCGATCCAATTCACTCTATTCCTTGCCCTCCTTTCACCCTCCTGCATGTTCAGGCCCCGATCACACAAAATCTTTTTCACTCCATCTTTCCACCTCCAATTTGGTCTCCCACTTCTCGTTCCCTCCACCTCCGACACATATAACCTCTTGGTCAATCTCTCCTCACTCATTCTCTCCATGTGCCCAAACCATTTCAAAACACCCTCTTCTGCTCTCTCAACCACGCTCTTTTTATTTCCACACATCTCTCTTACCCTATTATTACTTACTCGATCAAACCACCTCACACCACATATTGTCCTCAAACATCTCATTTCCAGCACATCCACCCTCCTGCGCACAAATCTATCCATAGCCCACGCCTCGCAACCATACAACATTGTTGGAACCACTATTCCTTCAAACATACCCATTTTTGCTCTTTGAGATAACATTCTCTCCTTCCATGCATTCTTTATCACTCCCAGAACCTTCACCCCTTCCCCCACCCTGTGACTCACTTCCACTTCCATGGTTTCATTTGCTGCTAAGTCCACTCCCAGATATCTAAAACACTTCACTTCCTCCAATTTTTCAACATTCAAACTTACATCCCAGTTAACTTGCCCTTCAACCATACTGAACCTAATAACCTTGCTCTTATTCACATTAGCTTTCAACTTTCTCCTTTCACACTTTTTTCCAAACTCAGTCACCAACTTTAGCAGTTTCTCACATGAATCAGCCACTAGAGCTGTATCATGGGCAAACAACAACTGACTCACTTCCCGGGCCCTCTCATCCCCAACAGACTGCATACTCACCCCTCTCTCCAAAACTCTTGCATTTACCTCCCAATGATCCCTATCCATAAACAAATGTATGGGTGGATGTGTTGGAAATGAAATGATTGAGGATAGTATGTGGTGTGAGGTTATTTAATTGATTAAGTAATGAAATGGTGAGAGAAGTGTGGTAATAAAATTTGTAGTTGAGAGAGCTGACGAGGGCGTACTGAAATTATTTGCACATATGGAGAGAATGAATGAGGGGACTGTAACAAAGAGGATATATGTGTTATAATTGGAGGGAACAAGAAGTTGAAACCAAATTGGAAATGGAAAAATGTAGTGAAAAAGACTTTGAGTGATTGAGGCTTGACCATGCAGGAGGATGAAAGGTGTGCATGGGATAGAGTGAATTGGCTACTTTTTTTATGAAGGGGTCAACATGCTGTAGGTACCAGAAGAAAGTAGTTATTTCCACAGAAAATATGTAGTGTGGAATACGGCTAAGTTTAGAATTGTCTTGTGGAGTGATGAGTCCACCTTTTCTGCAACAAGCTGCAATATTGGGTATTGTGTACAGTCAACCAGGCTCTGATCCATTTGACCTCAAGCACATCGTAAGCAGTGTAAAGTTCCCAGTCTCACTTATGGTGTGGGTTGTTTCAGTAATTAAGGTGTTGGGGACCTTACAGTATTGCCAAAGAATGAAACTCTAAACAGACTTTAGTTACCTCTAAAAGTACAAGGCCTTAGTGTTCATGCAGGATGGGGCCAGTCAAGTCACTGATTGGCTTAAGGGTGGTGGAGTAAAAATTTTTCAGTGACTAGCCTAGGAATTCATGGGATTTGAATCCAATATAAAATTTGTGGGCAGTTATGGAAATGAAATTACTAGAATACTTCATCGCTACCTAAGCTAGAGGTAGCCATTCAAGAAAGTTGGCAAAGATGGACCTTAAATTGCTTCAGAACCATGCTGATTCAGTTCCTGGACATTTCAAGGAGTGTATAAACAGAAGAGGAAAGGGATACCAATAAAGTACTAGTTGTGGTGAAAATACAGTTTTCATGGTTTTATTTCATGTTTATCCTTGATGATTGGCTGCAACCTCCTCATACTTATTTCATTGGCAGGCACTGTACCAATATATATATATATATATATATATATATATATATATATATATATATATATATATAGAAGGCATATGATAGAGTTGATAGAGATGCTCTGTGGAAGGTATTAAGAATATATGGTGTGGGAGGCAAGTTGCTAGAAGCAGTGAAAAGTTTTTATCGAGGATGTAAGGCATGTGCACGTGTAGGAAGAGAGGAAAGTGATTGGTTCTCAGTGAATGTAAGTTTGCGGCAGGGGTGTGTGATGTCTCCATGGTTGTTTAATTTGTTTATGGATGGGGTTGTTAGGGAGGTGAATGCAAGAGTTTTGGAAAAAGGGGCAAGTATGAAGTCTGTTGTGGATGAGAGAGCTTGGGAAGTGAGTCAGTTGTTGTTCGCTGATGATACAGCGCTGGTGGCTGATTCATGTGAGAAACTGCAGAAGCTGGTGACTGAGTTTTGTAAAGTGTGTGAAAGAAGAAAGTTAAGAGTAAATGTGAATAAGAGCAAGGTAATTAGGTACAGTAGGGTTGAGGGTCAAGTCAATTGAATTGGGAGGTAAGTTTGAATGGAGAAAAACTGGAGGAAGTAAAGTGTTTTAGATATCTGGGAGTGGATCTGGCAGCGGATGGAACCATGGAAGCGGAAGTGGATCATAGGGTGGGGGAGGGGGCGAAAATCCTGGGAGCCTTGAAGAATGTGTGGAAGTCAAGAACATTATCTCGGAAAGCAAAAATGGGTATGTTTGAAGGAATAGTGGTTCCAACAATGTTGTATGGTTGCGAGGCGTGGGCTATGGATAGAGTTGTGCGCAGGAGGATGGATGTGCTGGAAATGAGATGTTTGAGGACAATGTGTGGTGTGAGGTGGTTTGATCGAGTAAGTAACGTAAGGGTAAGAGAGATGTGTGGAAATAAAAAGAACGTTGTTGAGAGAGCAGAAGAGGGTGTTTTGAAATGGTTTAGGCACATGGAGAGAATGAGTGAGGAAAGATTGACCAAGAGGATATATGTGTCGGAGGTGGAGGGAATGAGGAGAAGTGGGAGACCAAATTGGAGGTGGAAAGATAGAGTGAAAAAGATTTTGTGTGAATGGGGCCTGAACATGCAGGAGGGTGAAAGGAGGGCAAGGAATAGAGTGAATTGAATCGATGTGGTATACAGGGGTTGACGTGCTGTCAGTGGATTGAATCAGGGCATGTGAAGCATCTGGGGTAAACCATGGAAAGCTGTGTAGGTATGTATATTTGCGTGTGTGGATGTATGTATATACTTGTGTATGGGGGTGGGTTGGGCCATTTCTTTCGTCTGTTTCCTTGCGCTACCTCGCAAACGCAGGAGACAGCAGCAAAAAAAAAAGAAAAAAAATATATATATATATATATCTTTCTTTCTTTCATACTATTCACCATTTCCCGCATTAGCGAGGTAGCGTTAAAAACAGAGGACTGGGCCTTTGAGGGAATATCCTCACCTGGCCCCCTTCTCTGTTCCTTCTTTTGGAAAATTAAAAAAAAATGAGAGGGGAGGATTTCCAGCCCCTCGCTCCCTTCCCTTTTAGTCGCTTTCTATGACACGCAGGGAATACGTGGGAAGTATTCTTTCTCTCCTATCCCCAGGGATAGGGGAGAAATACATTCCATTCCTCTCCCACTCACCTCACATATATATATATATATATATATATATATATATATATATATATATATATATATATATATATATTATCCCAAGTGAGGATATTCCCTCAAAGGCTCAGTCCTCTGTTCTTAACGCAACCTCGCTAACGCACGAAATGGCGAATAGTATGAAAAAAAATGTATATATATATATATATATATATATATAGATATATATATATATATATATATATATATATATATATATATATATATATATATATATATATATATATATATTTTTTTTGCTTTGTCGCTGTCTCCCGCGTTTGCGAGGTAGCGCAAGGAAACATACGAAAGAAATGGCCCAACCCAACCCCATACACATGTATATACATTCGTCCACACACGCAAATATACATACCTACACAGCTTTCCATGGTTTACCCCAGACGCTTCACATGCCTTGGTTCAATCCACTGACAGCACGTCAACCCCGGTATACCACATCGCTCCAATTCACTCTATTCCTTGCCCTCCTTTCACCCTCCTGCATGTTCAGGCCCCGATCACACAAAATCTTTTTCACTCCATCTTTCCACCTCCTATTTGGTCTCCCTCTTCTCCTCGTTCCCTCCACCTCCGACACATATATCCTCTTGGTCAATCTTTCCTCACTCATTCTCTCCATGTGCCCGAACCATTTCAAAACACCCTCTTCTGCTCTCTCAACCACGCTCTTTTTATTTCCACACATCTCTCTTACCCTTACGTTACTTACTCGATCAAACCACCTCACACCACACATTGTCCTCAAACATCTCATTTCCAGCACATCCATCCTCCTGCGCACAACTCTATCCATAGCCCACGCCTCGCAACCATACAACATTGTTGGAACCACTATTCCTTCAAACATACCCATTTTTGCTTTCCGAGATAATGTTCTCGACTTCCACACATTCTTCAAGGCTCCCAGAATTTTCGCCCCCTCCCCTACCCTATGATCCACTTCCGTTTCCATGGTTCCATCCGCTGCCAGATCCACTCCCAGATATCTAAAACACTTCACTTCCTCCAGTTTTTCTCCATTCAAACTCACCTCCCAATTGACTTGACCCTCAACCCTACTGTACCTAATAACCTTGCTCTTATTCACATTTACTCTTAACTTTATTCTTTCACACACTTTACCAAACTCAGTCACCAGCTTCTGCAGTTTCTCACATGAATCAGCCACCAGCGCTGTATCATCAGCGAACAACAACTGACTCACTTCCCAAGCTCTCTCATCCCCAACAGACTTCATACTTGCCCCTCTTTCCAAAACTCTTGCATTCACCTCCCTAACAACCCCATCCATAAACAAATTAAACAACCATGGAGACATCACACACCCCTGCCGCAAACCTACATTCACTGAGAACCAATCACTTTCCTCTCTTCCTACACGTACACATTCCTTACATCCTCAATAAAAACTTTTCACTGCTTCTAACAACTTGCCTCCCACACCATATATTCTTAATACCTTCCACAGAGCATCTCTATCATCTCTATCATATGCCTTCTCCAGATCCATAAATGCTACATACAAATCCATTTGCTTTTCTAAGTATTTCTCACATACATTCTTCAAAGCAGACACCTGATCCACACATCCTCTACCACTTCTGAAACCACACTGCTCTTCCCCAATCTGATGCTCTGTACATGCCTTCACCCTCTCAATCAATATCCTCCCATATAATTTACCAGGAATACTCAACAAACTTATACCTCTGTAATTTGAACACTCACTCTTATCCCCTTTGCCTTTGTACAATGGCACTATGCACGCATTCCGCCAATCCTCAGGCACCTCACCATGAGTCATACATACATTAAATAACCTTACCAACCAGTCAACAATACAGTCACCCCCTTTTTTAATAAATTCCACTGCAATACCATCCAAACCTGCTGCCTAGCCGGTTTTCATCTTCCGCAAAGCTTTTAATACCTCTTCTCTGTTTACCAAATCATATATATATATATATATATATATATATATATATGTTAGGTGAGTGGGAGAGGAATGGAATGTATTTAGGGAAGGAGTGATGGCATGTGCAAAAGATGCATATGGCATGAGAAAGGTGGGAGGTGGGCAGATAAGAAAGGGTAGTGAGTGGTGGGATGAAGAAGTAAGGTTTTTAGTGAAAGAGAAGATAGAGGCTTTTGACGATTCTTGCAGGGAAGTAGTGCAAATGGCTAGATGATATATAAAAGAAAGCGGCAGGAGGTCAAGACAAAGGTGCAAGAGGTGAAAAAGAGGGCAAATGAGAGTTGGGGTGAGAGAGTATCATTAAATTTCAAGGAGAATGAAAAGATGTTTTGGAAGGAGGTAAATAATGTGCATAAGACAAGAGACCACATGGGAACATCAGTGAAGGGGCAAATGGGAAGGTAATAACAAGTTGTGATGAAGTGAGAAGGAGATGGAGTGAGTATTTTGAAGGTTTGTTGAACGTATTTGATAATAGAATGGCAGATATAAGGTGTTTTGGTTGGGGTGGTGTATGAAGTGAGAGGGTCAGGGAGAATGGTTTGGTAAACAGAGAACAAGGTAGTGAAAGCTTTGCGGAAGATGAAAGCTGGCAAGGTGGTGGTTTTGGATGGTATTACAGTGGAGTTTATTAAAAAAGGGGGTGACTGTGTTGTTGATAGGTTGATAAGGTTATTCAATGTATGTATGGATCATGGTGAAATGCCTGAGGATTGGCAGAATGCAAGCATAGTGCCATTGTACAAAGGTAAAGGGGATAAAGTTGAGTGTTCAAACTACAGAGGCAGAAGTTTGTTTAGCATTCCTGGGAAATAATATGAGAGGGTATTGATTGAGAAGGTAAAGGCATGTACAGTGCATCAGATTGGGGAAAAGCAGTCTGGTTTCAGATGTGGTAGAGGATGTGTGGGTCAGGTGTTTGCTTTGAAGAATGTATGTATGGATTTGTATGTAGCATTCATGGATCTGGAAATGGTATATGATAGGGTTGATAGAGATGCTTTGTGGAAGGTTTTAAGAGTATGTGGTGTGGGAGGTAAGTTGCTAGAAGCAGTGAAAAGTTTTTACCAAGGATGTAAAGCATGTGTGAGTAGGAAGAGAGGAGAGTGATTGGTTCCTAGTGAATATCAGTTTGCATCAGGGGTGTGTGATGTCCCCATAATTGTTTAATATGTTTATGTATGGGATGGTTAGGGAGGTGAATGCAAGTGTTTTGGAGAGAGCGGCAAGTATGCTGTCTGTTGTGGATGAGAGGGCTTGGGAAGTGAGTCAGTTGTTGTTTGCCGATGATACAGCTGTGGTGGTTGATTCGGGTGAGAAACTGCTGAGGTTAGTGACTGAGTTTGGTAAAGTGTGTAAAAGGTAAAAGTTAAGAGTAAATGTGAATAAGGTTTTTAGGCTCAGTAGGGTTGAGGGTCAAGTTAATTGGGAAGTAAGTTTGATCGAGTAAGAAATTGTAAGGGTAAGAGAGATGTGTGGAAATAAAAAGAGCGTGGTTGAGAGAGCAGAAGAGGGTGTTTTGAAAGGGTTTTGGGGCACATAGGAAGAATGAGTGAGGAAAGATTGACCAAGAGGATATGTGTCGGAGGTGGAGGGAACGAGGAGAAGTTGGAGACCAAATTGGAGGCGGAAAGATGGAGTGAAAAAGATTTTGAGTGATTGGGGCCTGAACATGCAGGAGGGTGAAAGGCGGGCAAGGAATAGAGTGAATTGGATCGATGTGGTATACCAGGGTCGACGTGCTGTCAGTGGATTGAATCAGGGCATGTGGAGTGTCTGGGGTAACCATGGAAAGTTGTGTGGGGCCTGGATGTGGAAAGGGAGCTGTGATTTCAGGCATTATTGCATGACAGCTGGAGACTGAGTGTGAACGAATGGGGCCTTTGTTATCTTTTCCTAGCTCTACCTCGCACACATGAGGGGGTAGGGGATGGTATTCCATGTGTGGCGAGGTGGCGATGGGAGAATGAATAAAGGCAGACAGTGTGAATTGTGTGCATGCGTATATATGTATGTGTCTGTGTGTGTATATATATGTGTACATTGAGATGTATAGGTATGTATATTTGCATGTGTGGACGTGTGTGTATATACATGTGTATGGGGGTGGGTTGGGCCATTTCTTTCTTCTGTTTCCTTGCGCTACCTCGCAAATGCGGGAGACAGCGACAAAGCAAAATAAATTATATAATATATATAATATATATATATATATATAATAATTATATATATATATATATATATATATATATATTATTTTTTTTTTTTTTTTTTTTTTTTTGTCGCTGTCTCCCGCGTTTGCGAGGTAGCGCAAGGAAACAGATGAAAGAAATGGCCCAACCCACCCCCATACACATGTATATACATACGTCCACACACGCAAATATACATACCTACACAGCTTTCCATGGTTTACCCCAGACGCTTCACATGCCCTGATTCAATCCACTGACAGCACGTCAACCCTGGTATACCACATCGATCCAATTCACTCTATTCCTTGCCCTCCTTTCACCCTCCTGCATGTTCAGGCCCCGATCACACAAAATCTTTTTCACTCCATCTTTCCACCTCCAATTTGGTCTCCCACTTCTCGTTCCCTCCACCTCCGACACATATAACCTCTTGGTCAATCTCTCCTCACTCATTCTCTCCATGTGCCCAAACCATTTCAAAACACCCTCTTCTGCTCTCTCAACCACGCTCTTTTTATTTCCACACATCTCTCTTACCCTATTATTACTTACTCGATCAAACCACCTCACACCACATATTGTCCTCAAACATCTCATTTCCAGCACATCCACCCTCCTGCGCACAAATCTATCCATAGCCCACGCCTCGCAACCATACAACATTGTTGGAACCACTATTCCTTCAAACATACCCATTTTTGCTCTTTGAGATAACATTCTCTCCTTCCATGCATTCTTTATCACTCCCAGAACCTTCACCCCTTCCCCCACCCTGTGACTCACTTCCACTTCCATGGTTTCATTTGCTGCTAAGTCCACTCCCAGATATCTAAAACACTTCACTTCCTCCAATTTTTCAACATTCAAACTTACATCCCAGTTAACTTGCCCTTCAACCATACTGAACCTAATAACCTTGCTCTTATTCACATTAGCTTTCAACTTTCTCCTTTCACACTTTTTTCCAAACTCAGTCACCAACTTTAGCAGTTTCTCACATGAATCAGCCACTAGAGCTGTATCATGGGCAAACAACAACTGACTCACTTCCCGGGCCCTCTCATCCCCAACAGACTGCATACTCACCCCTCTCTCCAAAACTCTTGCATTTACCTCCCAATGATCCCTATCCATAAACAAATGTATGGGTGGATGTGTTGGAAATGAAATGATTGAGGATAGTATGTGGTGTGAGGTTATTTAATTGATTAAGTAATGAAATGGTGAGAGAAGTGTGGTAATAAAATTTGTAGTTGAGAGAGCTGACGAGGGCGTACTGAAATTATTTGCACATATGGAGAGAATGAATGAGGGGACTGTAACAAAGAGGATATATGTGTTATAATTGGAGGGAACAAGAAGTTGAAACCAAATTGGAAATGGAAAAATGTAGTGAAAAAGACTTTGAGTGATTGAGGCTTGACCATGCAGGAGGATGAAAGGTGTGCATGGGATAGAGTGAATTGGCTACTTTTTTTATGAAGGGGTCAACATGCTGTAGGTACCAGAAGAAAGTAGTTATTTCCACAGAAAATATGTAGTGTGGAATACGGCTAAGTTTAGAATTGTCTTGTGGAGTGATGAGTCCACCTTTTCTGCAACAAGCTGCAATATTGGGTATTGTGTACAGTCAACCAGGCTCTGATCCATTTGACCTCAAGCACATCGTAAGCAGTGTAAAGTTCCCAGTCTCACTTATGGTGTGGGTTGTTTCAGTAATTAAGGTGTTGGGGACCTTACAGTATTGCCAAAGAATGAAACTCTAAACAGACTTTAGTTACCTCTAAAAGTACAAGGCCTTAGTGTTCATGCAGGATGGGGCCAGTCAAGTCACTGATTGGCTTAAGGGTGGTGGAGTAAAAATTTTTCAGTGACTAGCCTAGGAATTCATGGGATTTGAATCCAATATAAAATTTGTGGGCAGTTATGGAAATGAAATTACTAGAATACTTCATCGCTACCTAAGCTAGAGGTAGCCATTCAAGAAAGTTGGCAAAGATGGACCTTAAATTGCTTCAGAACCATGCTGATTCAGTTCCTGGACATTTCAAGGAGTGTATAAACAGAAGAGGAAAGGGATACCAATAAAGTACTAGTTGTGGTGAAAATACAGTTTTCATGGTTTTATTTCATGTTTATCCTTGATGATTGGCTGCAACCTCCTCATACTTATTTCATTGGCAGGCACTGTATCAATATATATATATATATATATATATATATATATATATATATATATATATATATATATAGAAGGCATATGATAGAGTTGATAGAGATGCTCTGTGGAAGGTATTAAGAATATATGGTGTGGGAGGCAAGTTGCTAGAAGCAGTGAAAAGTTTTTATCGAGGATGTAAGGCATGTGTACGTGTAGGAAGAGAGGAAAGTGATTGGTTCTCAGTGAATGTAAGTTTGCGGCAGGGGTGTGTGATGTCTCCATGGTTGTTTAATTTGTTTATGGATGGGGTTGTTAGGGAGGTGAATGCAAGAGTTTTGGAAAAAGGGGCAAGTATGAAGTCTGTTGTGGATGAGAGAGCTTGGGAAGTGAGTCAGTTGTTGTTCGCTGATGATACAGCGCTGGTGGCTGATTCATGTGAGAAACTGCAGAAGCTGGTGACTGAGTTTTGTAAAGTGTGTGAAAGAAGAAAGTTAAGAGTAAATGTGAATAAGAGCAAGGTAATTAGGTACAGTAGGGTTGAGGGTCAAGTCAATTGGGAGGTAAGTTTGAATGGAGAAAAACTGGAGGAAGTAAAGTGTTTTAGATATCTGGGAGTGGATCTGGCAGCGGATGGAACCATGGAAGCGGAAGTGGATCATAGGGTGGGGGAGGGGGCGAAAATCCTGGGAGCCTTGAAGAATGTGTGGAAGTCAAGAACATTATCTCGGAAAGCAAAAATGGGTATGTTTGAAGGAATAGTGGTTCCAACAATGTTGTATGGTTGCGAGGCGTGGGCTATGGATAGAGTTGTGCGCAGGAGGATGGATGTGCTGGAAATGAGATGTTTGAGGACAATGTGTGGTGTGAGGTGGTTTGATCGAGTAAGTAACGTAAGGGTAAGAGAGATGTGTGGAAATAAAAAGAACGTTGTTGAGAGAGCAGAAGAGGGTGTTTTGAAATGGTTTAGGCACATGGAGAGAATGAGTGAGGAAAGATTGACCAAGAGGATATATGTGTCGGAGGTGGAGGGAATGAGGAGAAGTGGGAGACCAAATTGGAGGTGGAAAGATAGAGTGAAAAAGATTTTGTGTGAATGGGGCCTGAACATGCAGGAGGGTGAAAGGAGGGCAAGGAATAGAGTGAATTGAATCAATGTGGTATACAGGGGTTGACGTGCTGTCAGTGGATTGAATCAGGGCATGTGAAGCATCTGGGGTTAAACCATGGAAAGCTGTGTAGGTATGTATATTTGCGTGTGTGGATGTATGTATATACATGTGTATGGGGGTGGGTTGGGCCATTTCTTTCGTCTGTTTCCTTGCGCTACCTCGCAAACGAAGGAGACAGCAGCAAAAAAAAAAAGAAAAAAAAATATATATATATATATATATCTTTCTTTCTTTCATACTATTCACCATTTCCCGCATTAGCGAGGTAGCGTTAAAAACAGAGGACTGGGCCTTTGAGGGAATATCCTCACCTGGCCCCCTTCTCTGTTCCTTCTTTTGGAAAATTAAAAAAAAATGAGAGGGGAGGATTTCCAGCCCCCCGCTCCCTTCCCTTTTAGTCGCTTTCTATGACACGCAGGGAATACGTGGGAAGTATTCTTTCTCTCCTATCCCCAGGGATAGGGGAGAAATACATTCCATTCCTCTCCCACTCACCTCACATATATATATATAAAAAAAAAAAAAAAAAAAAAAAATATATATATATATATATATATATATATATATATATATATATATATATATATATATATATATATATATATTATCCCAAGTGAGGATATTCCCTCAAAGGCTCAGTCCTCTGTTCTTAACGCAACCTCGCTAACGCACGAAATGGCGAATAGTATGAAAAAAAATGTATATATATATATATATATATATATATATATATATATATATATATATATATATATTTTTTTTTTTTTTTTTTTTTGCTTTGTCGCTGTCTCCCGCGTTTGCGAGGTAGCGCAAGGAAACATACGAAAGAAATGGCCCAACCCAACCCCATACACATGTATATACATACGTCCACACACGCAAATATACATACCTACACAGCTTTCCATGGTTTACCCCAGACGCTTCACATGCCTTGGTTCAATCCACTGACAGCACGTCAACCCCGGTATACCACATCGCTCCAATTCACTCTATTCCTTGCCCTCCTTTCACCCTCCTGCATGTTCAGGCCCCGATCACACAAAATCTTTTTCACTCCATCTTTCCACCTCCTATTTGGTCTCCCTCTTCTCCTCGTTCCCTCCACCTCCGACACATACATCCTCTTGGTCAATCTTTCCTCACTCATTCTCTCCATGTGCCCGAACCATTTCAAAACACCCTCTTCTGCTCTCTCAACCACGCTCTTTTTATTTCCACACATCTCTCTTACCCTTACGTTACTTACTCGATCAAACCACCTCACACCACACATTGTCCTCAAACATCTCATTTCCAGCACATCCATCCTCCTGCGCACAACTCTATCCATAGCCCACGCCTCGCAACCATACAACATTGTTGGAACCACTATTCCTTCAAACATACCCATTTTTGCTTTCCGAGATAATGTTCTCGACTTCCACACATTCTTCAAGGCTCCCAGAATTTTCGCCCCCTCCCCTACCCTATGATCCACTTCCGTTTCCATGGTTCCATCCGCTGCCAGATCCACTCCCAGATATCTAAAACACTTCACTTCCTCCAGTTTTTCTCCATTCAAACTCACCTCCCAATTGACTTGACCCTCAACCCTACTGTACCTAATAACCTTGCTCTTATTCACATTTACTCTTAACTTTCTTCTTTCACACACTTTACCAAACTCAGTCACCAGCTTCTGCAGTTTCTCACATGAATCAGCCACCAGCGCTGTATCATCAGCGAACAACAACTGACTCACTTCCCAAGCTCTCTCATCCCCAACAGACTTCATACTTGCCCCTCTTTCCAAAACTCTTGCATTCACCTCCCTAACAACCCCATCCATAAACAAATTAAACAACCATGGAGACATCACACACCCCTGCCGCAAACCTACATTCACTGAGAACCAATCACTTTCCTCTCTTCCTACTCGTACACATTCCTTACATCCTCAATAAAAACTTTTCACTGCTTCTAACAACTTGCCTCCCACACCATATATTCTTAATACCTTCCACAGAGCATCTCTATCATCTCTATCATATGCCTTCTCCAGATCCATAAATGCTACATACAAATCCATTTGCTTTTCTAAGTATTTCTCACATACATTCTTCAAAGCAGACACCTGATCCACACATCCTCTACCACTTCTGAAACCACACTGCTCTTCCCCAATCTGATGCTCTGTACATGCCTTCACCCTCTCAATCAATATCCTCCCATATAATTTACCAGGAATACTCAACAAACTTATACCTCTGTAATTTGAACACTCACTCTTATCCCCTTTGCCTTTGTACAATGGCACTATGCACGCATTCCGCCAATCCTCAGGCACCTCACCATGAGTCATACATACATTAAATAACCTTACCAACCAGTCAACAATACAGTCACCCCCTTTTTTAATAAATTCCACTGCAATACCATCCAAACCTGCTGCCTTGCCGGCTTTCATCTTCCGCAAAGCTTTTACTACCTCTTCGCTGTTTACCAAATCATATATATATATATATATATATATATATGTTAGGTGAGTGGGAGAGGAATGGAATGTATTTAGGGAAGGATTGATGGCATGTGCAAAAGATGCATATGGCATGAGAAAGGTGGGAGGTGGGCAGATAAGAAAGGGTAGTGAGTGGTGGGATGAAGAAGTAAGGTTTTTAGTGAAAAGAGAAGATAGAGGCTTTTGACGATTCTTGCAGGGAAGTAGTTTAAATGGCTAGATGATATATAAAAGAAAGCGGCAGGAGGTCAAGACAAAGGTGCAAGAGGTGAAAAAGAGGGCAAATGAGAGTTGGGGTGAGAGAGTATCATTAAATTTCAAGGAGAATGAAAAGATGTTTTGGAAGGAGGTAAATAATGTGCATAAGACAAGAGACCACATGGGAACATCAGTGAAGGGGCAAATGGGAAGGTAATAACAAGTTGTGATGAAGTGAGAAGGAGATGGAGTGAGTATTTTGAAGGTTTGTTGAACGTATTTGATAATAGAATGGCAGATATAAGGTGTTTTGGTTGGGGTGAAGTATGAAGTGAGAGGGTCAGGGAGAATGGTTTGGTAAACAGAGAACAAGGTAGTGAAAGCTTTGCGGAAGATGAAAGCTGGCAAGGTGGTGGTTTTGGATGGTATTACAGTGGAGTTTATTAAAAAAGGGGGTGACTGTGTTGTTGATAGGTTGATAAGGTTATTCAATGTATGTATGGATCATGGTGAAATGCCTGAGGATTGGCAGAATGCAAGCATAGTGCCATTGTACAAAGGTAAAGGGGATAAAGTTGAGTGTTCAAACTACAGAGGCAGAAGTTTGTTTAGCATTCCTGGGAAATAATATGAGAGGGTATTGATTGAGAAGGTAAAGGCATGTACAGTGCATCAGATTGGGGAAAAGCAGTCTGGTTTCAGAAGTGGTAGAGGATGTGTGGGTCAGGTGTTTGCTTTGAAGAATGTATGTATGGATTTGTATGTAGCATTCATGGATCTGGAAATGGTATATGATAGGGTTGATAGAGATGCTTTGTGGAAGGTTTTAAGAGTATGTGGTGTGGGAGGTAAGTTGCTAGAAGCAGTGAAAAGTTTTTACCAAGGATGTAAAGCATGTGTGAGTAGGAAGAGAGGAGAGTGATTGGTTCCTAGTGAATATCAGTTTGCATCAGGGGTGTGTGATGTCCCCATAATTGTTTAATATGTTTATGGATGGGATGGTTAGGGAGGTGAATGCAAGTGTTTTGGAGAGAGCGGCAAGTATGCTGTCTGTTGTGGATGAGAGGGCTTGGGAAGTGAGTCAGTTGTTGTTTGCCGATGATACAGCTGTGGTGGTTGATTCGGGTGAGAAACTGCTGAGGTTAGTGACTGAGTTTGGTAAAGTGTGTAAAAGGTAAAAGTTAAGAGTAAATGTGAATAAGGTTTTTAGGCTCAGTAGGGTTGAGGGTCAAGTTAATTGGGAAGTAAGTTTGGATGTACAGCTTGTGGGGTTGTGTTCTTAAATTGGGAATACCTTGTTTACAGAGACGGTCATACATAAGCACGGGGTTCTTGCAGGGCAGTAGGGCTACATTACCAGAGATCTTTTGTTCTAGTGGATTATCACTGTGCAAGTAATTGAAACCATGTTATAAGCAGTTTACTTTCTTGAGTAGAAATTTCTCCCAATTTATTTCTTGTGTATGGATTATACCTAATATAGCTTAGTTCAACACTTTAGCACTGTCATGATGTAAATTAATTTATTCAGCATTTGTTTGATTTCATTGGTATTTTGGATGGTATTCACTAATACTGAGAACATTGATGATGAAGGCTTGAGGTTGTTGGTGGTGGAGTGAATAGTTTGTCAAGCCTTCCAAAGATTCACTGATACTGAGAATGTGGATGATGAAGGCTTGAAGTAGGTGGTGGTGAAGTGAATGATTTGTCAAGGCTTCCAAAGAAAGATTATCCATTTCAGTATGTAACTTTTATGTTTATCAATGTATTTGGCCAATATAGTACATATGATGTTTTCAAGTCAAGTAGATCTCAGTTACATGGCTCACTGAGAATATGAATTTTTGCCCTTTCCCATTCCTTTGGCACTTTACCTCTTTCCAATGACATCTTGAACAGTAGTATATGATAACAGAATAATAATGTTATTGATAATAATGAACAGTCTATTGAATTTGGGCAGCCATTCAGTTGAAAATGCATAGTTGAGATATTACAGGTATTATGTAATGGGTAGGCCATAATAATAACTAGTTAACTAATCATTAAAGAGCTTAAGATCAAGGTAAGGTTGGATATTTCCATACTTTGGACAAGCACGTGAGTGAGGTACATCTAGATAGTCAGAGTGGCAGATATACAGGAAGTTGTAGAGTAAATAGTTTATAGATTATGCATACGGTAATGATTAGTTGAATGTTAAATGATGAATACTTAAATACAGTAATACAGTAGTTGATATATCACATAGATTAATTAACTTTTCACATGCTTAGCAATATACTCATTCAAGGATTGTTTATGACATTCACAATGGTAGGTATAAGACTGTTCACATATTTGTTAATACAAACTCTGCAAGTACAAACTCTGCATTATGGTTATACAGTAGTTGATATATCACTTAGATTAACTAAGAAAGAATAAATCTTTTCACATGCTTAGCAGTGTACCTATTCATGGACTGTTTATTACATTCACAATGGTAGGTATAGGACTGTTCACATATTTGTTTGTACTAACTCTGATACAAGTTAAATGGTGTGATGGATAGCAGTCTGAGGGGGTGGGGCATCAGGGGAAAGGGGTCTCAGTGACGGGGTGTCAACAGCTTATTGTCAAACTGCTTTGTGAGCTGCCTGTATTGGTATACTGGTCATAGAGGATCAATAGGTTTAGCAGGATGAGGGCAGCTTGGTAGGTGGTGTAAGATGGGTCCAGGATGATTCTTCATGATCCTTTCTGCATTCATCTTCCAATCTTATACAGCACTGTGAAAGAACTTCTTTACATCTCTTTTAGCAAATTTTTTGCTGAACTTCTTGTCATGTCCTGTGGTTGCTCTGTTCACACATCTTGTGCAGGACTGTTAACTGTCTACATCACCTGTTTCTTTTAAAAAGTTAAAGGCTGTCACAAGGTCATCCCATGTTTGTGTGTAGTGTGGTTTTGGACTCTTCCTGCATGAGGTTATGCTAAAATTGAAAAGTCACCATAGGTGAGATTTTGTCATTGTCAGTGGATGAATTGAGTTTTATCTTGCAATCCTGTCAAAGAAATTTTGACTCCAAAGAAGTTATCATTTCCCTGCTACTGATTATAGAGCTGTCTTGGAGCTGAAGGAGCCCCATAACGTGAGCCATGGAGTTATATAATTTATTAATTACATACACATATGCATGTCTGTCTTCTTTCCCCTTCTGCCACAGTGAGGTAGCATCAGGAATGGACAGTTGCTCATTTGTTATTTCTCTCTTGGCTCTTTTTTTCTTTCTGAAAGCTAATTCACGAGGGGAAAATTTGCAGCTTTCACTTTTGCCCTTCTTTGTTGCCCTTTATGATACCAGGAGATACATAAGTAGTATTCTTTCTCCACAGTCCCAACCCAATGAAAATATGATTTGAATTTATTTATTTTTTAACAGCTTTTTGAAAACATGATGTATCTTTTACTGGAGAAAATGCTGTAATATTTTTTACTTTCCCTTTAAAAGTACTTTTGTTTAGTATAATGAAGAAAGTTTTCTCTTCATCTTAAATAACAGTGGCAATTTTTTCCCCACACCTGATCGTTGTTTCCCACATGAGTGAGGCAATGCTAGGAATGGACAAAGAAAGTCTGTATTGGCTAACATCCATTCTATAGCTGTCATGTGTAATGCACTGGAACCACAGCTCCCTATCCACAAACAGACCCCAAGGACTTTTCCATGGTTTACCCCAAATGCTTCGCATGCCTTGGGTTACTCCATTGACAGCATGTCAACCCCTGTATGTGTTGTTCCAGTTCACTCTATCTTGAGCACACCTTTCACCCTCCTACAGCTTCAAGCCCTGATCACTTCAATTTTTTTTTCACTCCATCCTTTCATCTCCAATTTCTCTTCCTATTCTCCTTGTTTCCTCCAATTCTGACACATATATCCTGTATGTCAACCTTTCTTCATTCTCTTCATATGCCCAGACCATTTCAGCACACTCCCTTCAGCTCTCTCAATCATACTCTTTATCACCACACCTCTCTCTTACCCTTTCATTACTTCTTCACTCAAACCACCTCATGCCACATATTGTCCTCTATCATTTCATTTTCAACACATCCACCCTCCTCCACAGAGCCTTATCTGTGCCTTATCTATATCCCAATCCACACGTTCACATGATATTTTTTGGACTACTATACCTTGAAACATAGCCTATTTTTTTCTTCCCAGATAACAATCTCTCTCACACATTGTTCAGTGCTCCCAGATCCTTTGTCCCCTCACTTACACTATGACTCACTTCTGCTTCTATGGTTCCATTCCCTACCATGTCCACTCTCAGGTATCGAAAATACTTCATTCATTCAATTTTTCTCCATACAGACTCACACCCTAACTAACTAATCCCTCAACCCTACTAAACAAAATAATGTTGTTTTTGTTTACATTTATGGTCAACTACCCCCTTTCACACACACACCTCCAAACGCAGTCATCAGTTCTGCAATTTTTCACTTAAATCCGACACTAGTGCTGTATCATCAATAACTAGCAACTAACTTTCTAGGCCCTTTCATTTCCAACAGACTGCATACTCATCTCTCCAGGAATTTCACAAATACCTCGCTCACTACCCCATCCATAAACAAACATCCATGGTGACATCTCACACTCCTTTCACAGACCAACCTTCACTTTCCTCTCATCTTACTTGTACACGTGCCTTACACCCACAATGAAAACTTCTCACTTCATTCATCTACTGAATTTTTCACTCCACACTTTGCTTTTAAAAAAAGCTTTGGTTAGGACTAAAACTAGATATGGTTTGAAATTAAAATTATCCTGTTGTCTGGAGATTATTTTCATAAAATTAACAGTATTAAAAGCATGTATAGAGGTCACTATAAAACTGACTCACTTCCTAAGCCCTTTCATCCACAACAGACTTCATAGTTGCCCCTCTCTCCAAAACTCTTGCATTCACCTCCCTAACAACCCCATCCATAAACAAATTAAACAACCATGGAGACATCACGCACCCCTGCCGCAAACCAACATTCACTGGGAACCAATCATTTTCCTCTCTTCCTACTCGTACACATGCCTTACATCCTCGATCAAAAC
Organism: Panulirus ornatus; assembly: GCF_036320965.1. Lineage (NCBI taxonomy): Eukaryota > Metazoa > Arthropoda > Malacostraca > Decapoda > Palinuridae > Panulirus > Panulirus ornatus. The sequence goes on from NC_092279.1 coordinate 26,315,697, forward strand.
TTTTCACTACTACTAGCAACTTACCTCCCACACCATATACTCTTAATACCTTCCACAGAGCATCTCTGTCAACTCTTATCATATTCCTTCTCCAGATCCATAAATGCCACATACAAATCCATCTGTTTTTCTAAGTATTTCTTTACTATCCAAGAGATAGGTAGTATGTTTGAGGAAAGGAACCTAGATGTTTTGGCTCTAAGTGAAATGAAGCTCAAGGGTAAAGGGGAAGAGTGGTTTGGGAATGTCTTAGAAGTAAAGTCAGGGGTTGGTGAGAGGACAAGAGCAAAGGAAGGAGTAGCATTACTCCTGAAGCAGGAGTTGTGAGAGTATGTGATAGAGTGTATGAAAGTAAACTCTACGTTCATATGGGTGAAACTGAAAGTGAATGGAGAGAGATGGGTGATTATTGGTGCACCTGATCATGAGAAGAAAGATCATGAGAGGCAAGTGTTTTGGGAGCAGCTGAGTGAGTGTGTTAGCAGCTTTGATGCACGAGACCAGGTTATAGTGATGGGTGATTTGAATTGAAAGGTGAGTAATGTGGCAGTTGAGGGTATAATTGGTGCATGGGGTGTTCAGAATTGTCCTCTCACCAACCCCTGACTTTACTCCCAAGACATTCCCAAACCACTCTTCACCTTTACCTTTGAGCTTCATTTCTCTCAGAGCCAAAACATCCAGGTTCCTTTCCTCAAACATACTACCTATCTCTCTTTTTTCTTATCTTGATTACATCCACACACATTTAGACACCCCAATCTGAGCATTTGAGGAGGATGAGCACTCCCTGCTTGACTCCTTCTTCTGTTTCCCCTTTTAGAAAGTTGAAATACTAGGAGAGGAGGGTTTCTAGCCCCCAGCTCCTGTCCCCTTTAGTCGCCTTCTATGAAACGCAGGGAATGCGTGGGAAGTATTCTTTCTCCCCTATCCCCAGGTAATAAAAAGTGTGGTTGAGAGAGAGCAGAAGAGGGTGTTTTGAAATGGTTTGGTCACATGGAGAGAATTAGTAAGGAGAGATTGACAAAGAGTATATATGTGTCAGCGGTGGAAGGAATGAGAAGTGGGAGACCAAATTGGAGGTTGAAGGATGGGGTGAAAAAGATTTTGAGCAATCAGGGCCTGAACATATAGGAAGGTGAAAGGCATGCAAGTAATAGAGTGAATTGGAATGATGTGGTATATCGGGGTCAATGTGCTGTCAGTAGATTGAACCAGGGCAAATGAAGCGTCAAAGATATAAACCATGGAAAGGTCTGTGGGGCCTGGATGTGGAAAGGGAGCTGTGGTTTTAGTGCACTACACATGACAGCTAGAGACTGTATGTGAACGAATTTGGCCTTTTTGTCTGTTTCTGGCGCTACCTCACTGGGGGGGGATGCTATTTCGTGTGTGGTGGGATGGTGACGGGAATGGATGAAGGCAGTAAGTATGAATATGTACATGTGTGTATATGTATATGTCTGTGTATGTATATGTATGTATACGGTGAAATGTATATGTATGTATATGTGCGTGTGTGGGCGTTTATGTATATACATGTGTATGTGGGTGGGTTGGGCCATTCCTCGTCTATTTCCTTGCGCTGCCTCGCTGACACGGGAGACAGCAGTTAAGTATAATGAATAAATGATATAAATATATGAGTAATAAACATACTTATTTTAACTTAGAATGACCCTATAAGGGTGGTATTACCTAGGGTTTCTAGACTACTGGTAACATTACCAGAGCAATCCACCTGGGTACTGGAAGGGTTTTTGACAGCTGCGTAGTTAGCCATCACTTCATTGGTTGTCAAGTTGTATTTTCTGCCTCACCCACATGTGGACTGCTGGGAATCTGTCCTCAAACATACAATATCTCTTTGTCACATATAACACCTGACAACACATAACTCATTTCTTCATAACTCTATATTTTCCTGCAGTGAGGGCTATGCACTAGTCCTGCCTTTTGACAAAATGGTATGAGCAACAGATAGAAGTTGTAGATTAGAACATTAGACAGGAGCATTAGGTAGAAACATAAGGGTAGAAGTTTAAGAAGGGGCATTAGGTTGTAGTAGTCGGTTGGAAAATTAGGTAGACACATTAGGTAGTAGTAGTCACTCGGAACATTTGGTATGAACCTCTGAAAACACTGCTTGAGTTGCCCTCAGCCAGTGGCATGTTAAGGGTAAGGCACTGAAGGCAAAGAAGTGGCATTGGGAGTTGTGGAGAATTTTGCCTTGGCCACCCTCTTGAGGGAGTTCCCAAAAGGAATGGGTGTCAGATATAGATGGATAGATAGTTTGTAGATCATATGATTCTTTTTCTTATAATCCGAGTCAGTAAGTAAGGGCATTAAAACAATATTCTAGTCTAGAAAGTTCAGGTGACTGGATGACTTATGCCATCAGTTGGCTTTTTTTTTTTTTCGTTTGGTGTTAGTATTTCCAAAAGCATTAAGGTTTGATTTATTTATTATCAAAGTGGTTTGAAAAGATTATGTAATTCATTATATTAAAATATGTTGTGGTGCATAGTGAAGAGAGTCATAGAAAGTAGGTGAAGTTTTGATAAACACACAGCTCTGATTCTAGTAATTGAGTTACTATTTACTCCATCTCTAAATATTACTCATTGCCCCTCAGAATTCATGCTTCGTTGAAATAAGTGAAACATGATATGAAGAGAGGAAAATAATCGTGTTTTCTGCAGTAATATTAATATGGAAGGGCTCACATTCATTTGATTTTTTCAGGCACTGTTGTCACTGCAATCATGTAACTTCATATATGCTTTTATATATTTTTGAGTGCTACATCAGTGACAAAAGTATAAAAAGAGTTGTCTCTTTGGTTCATTGTTAGGTTGAGTTTTGCATTTAGGTCAAGTTTTTTAACCCTGCTACCTGTATAATCAAAAACAAGAGTGAGTATTCATATCCAGTGGATACATTTTTTATTCAAATACCAATTCTTTATTGAGGAAATAGCCAAAATTACAGACACGTTTTGTTATCAAAACATTGATACCATAAGCGAATTATATAGGAAATCATTATATAGATAGTAGCAGTTGAGATAGAGGAACATATTAGACGTTATATCTTTTTCACTCATTTCTTTAAACTTGTGTAGTTTGTCAAAGCAGCGTATGTTTGCAAAAGGAATTTAACATTAATTCCGAAAGTTTTAGTGTATCACTAGACGATTTTTGTGCTGTTACATAAAGGCTAATGTTAATGGCAGTTTTTGACAGATTATAGCATGTTTAAAGAGATACCGTAATGTGAAATATACACGTAGTTCTTAAAAACTTAATCTCCTTATGCCTTTTTCATGGGAAAAAGACACGATGTATATTTCTATAATGACTGCATACATTTAAACTAAGTACAGGGGGAAGATATATTTATTTTAGATTAAGTCCTTCGGATGAATATTAATACAATTGATACATGCATTGAGGTTGTGCTTATGGACAGTTTTATTGTTTATCTAAAAAGTAATCCTGTTATCAATTTTTTTAACAAAGACTGTTTATTAAAGTTACACTCTGTGGTCTATCTCTTGTTTAAGCTTAATAGTATTAAAGACACTGGTATTTCTTGTTTTTCTGTCTTGTTTAAAATTGAAGTTTTTCTCATTTTTATCATCATTAACTGCTCTTTCAGTGATTTTTTTTCTTTGCACTTTTATAAGTGCTTCTTTTACATTAGTCAGTAAAACTTATTGAATACATTAGCCCTTGTTTTGAATACTGATGGAAGTTCTGTGCATTGATATATGAATGAGTTTTAATGGGAATATTTAAAAAATATTTGCACACCATTCTACATTGAAATTAGATACAGCATGTATGACAAAAATAGACTTGAATATTTCATTAGAATTTTATGAAATAGAAGACCAAGATTATCTGTAAAAACCTAATTGAAAATATAAGGGAATTTTCCAAAATTTAGGGCACATATGGTAAGTTGTTTTTCACTTTCCAAGCAAGTTGTATAGGTAGAATCGCAGAGAATCGTGTTTCCATTGATTTTGCAAGGTAAGTTATACATATATAATGTACCAGACACACTAAAATCGTTTGTGTAGTAAGAAATAAATCATTGGAGATATGACACTCCATAAGCAAAGGCATATTTAACACTTCAAACTACTTGGTGCAGTTATTTAGGTGACCTGTCTGTACTGATCATTTATAGAAATTCATGTGTTTAATTTCAGAAATTTTACATTATTACTCAGAATTACTTTTCACATAACTATAGGGACCTGCAATATAAAAGGCCTATCTGTGCATTGTACTGATTGCACCAGAGTTAAATATGCATCTGCCCATTAGTATTTGGGAGACTTGTGTATGATTGAAAAAAGATGAAAAGCAAGAATGAATAGCAAGGCTTGTAAAATCTAAAAGTATCATGGTTATATCTAAGATTTAAGCCAAAGCAATTTACACTTCTTTGGTTATATTTTATGAACTCACTGATTAAGAATATTTAGTATAAATCTAAAGTACCCTATTTCGGACAAGAGAAGATACCACAAGTCAGTTTTCATCACTATTAAAACATAATTGAATTTAGATGTAATTGCATTTTTTCTCAGTATCCAGATTTCATTTCATTCCCTCAAGCTTTCTTGTTCCTTTTGACTCTGAATTCTTTGCTTTTGTTGCCTTGCTTCATAGTTGTTGACTTTATTCTGTTCTAATAATTTTTTTTAATATAACATTATGTATCCTGCTTTTATTGTCTTTACATTGATTTTAAAATCACAAAAACTTTATGTCATAAGATGGTCATATTTTAAAGCAGATTTAGTCTGTTACGGAAATATTACTTTCCAAAGTATTTGGATCATTAGAGAACTAAGAGCAAATGTTTTCATTGAAGACATGTTAATCAGGAATAGTTTGACTGTTATTGTTATTATACTACTCTAGGGCTCCTTTTAAGAGGTTCCTGCAGCTTAGAGGCTGCACTAACTGTAGAAGCAAGGAAATGATGGATTCTTTTGGAGCAAGTGTGTCCGTGATGAGACAGTGCTGTTTTCCAGATATTAATGATGATACAGTCTTGTCAGAGGTGATTTTTCCTTGCAGTATAATGACTTGCAGGTGGAGTCCAGTATCACATAGAGTTTAGTCATACTGTTATTCATGAAAGCCATATTATACCTGTATTAAGTATGTTGTAAAGTAGCATGTTTCCCACATAAACTTTAGCCATAACCAGCTTCCTTTAGTTGTTGTACTGCTAAGCTTCTGTTGAGCTAGCTTTTAGTATTTTAGTTAAATGCACCAGTTTGTATACAGCCTCTGATTTTAATTCAGAATAGTATTTCCCAGGGGCTGATTTTTTTTATCTTCTTGAAGGCTCCAGTCACAGACAGAAGTCCACATCAAGGCCGGGCCTTAATTGAAATATAGAGAGAATTATGAAACGGAAGGAAAAAAGACAAGGGAAAGTATTTATGAATTTTTAAGAAAATGAAAGACCTGTATTCTGAAATGTGCCAGGTCATAGTTATTGGGAAAGGCAAGTATAGAGCATCAGACAGGGAAGGAGCAGCCTGGTTTCAGAAGTGGTAAAGGATGTGTGGATCATTTGTTTACTTTAAAGAATATGTGCAAGAAATACTTATAAATATGGGAAAGCAAATGATGGGGTTGATAGCGATGTTTCATGGAAGGTCTTAAGAATATACAGGATGGGAGAAAAGCTGCGTGAAGCAGTGAGAAGTTCTTATTAAGGGTGTATGGCTTGTGTATGAATGGGAATAGAGGAGAGCGAGTGTTTCCTAGTGAAGGTTTGTCTGTGGTAAGGGAGTATATCACCATGATTGTTCAATTTGTTCTTGAATGTGGTGTTGAGGGAGGTAAATGTGATAGTTTTGGAGAGAGGGTCGAGTATGCAGTCTGTGAGGGATTAGGGTGCCTGGAAAGTAAGTCAGTTGTTGTTTGCTGATGATACAGCACTAGTGGCAGATTTGAGAGAAACTGCAGAAGTTGGGGACTGTGTTAAGTAAAACATGTGAGAAGAGAAAGTTGAGAATGAATATGAATAAATGCAAGTCAAAAATGGGTATGTTTCAAGGAATAGTAGTTCCAACAATGTTATGTGGTTGCAAGACATGGGCTATAGATAGGGTTGTGCAGAGGAGCGTGGATGAATTGGAAATGAAATGTTTGAGGACTATGTGGTGTGAGGTGGTTTGATCGAGTAAGTAATGAAAGGATAAGAGAGATGCATGGAAATAAAAATAGTGTGGTTAAGAACAAAAGAGGGTGTTTTGAAATGGTTTGAACATGTGGAAAGAATGAGTGAGGAAAGATTGACAAAGAGGATATATGTGTCAGAGGTGGAGGGAACAAGGAGAAGCAGGAGACCAAATTGGAGGGGGAAGGGTGGAGTGGAAAAGATTTTGAGCAATCAGGGCCTGAACATACAGGAGGATGAGAGGCGTACAAGGAATAGAGTGAATTGGAATGATGTGGTATACTGGGGTCAACATGCTGTCAGTGGATTGAACCAGGGCATGTGAAGCATCTGGGGTAAACCAGGGAAAGGTCTGTGGGGCCTGGATGTGGATAGGGCGCTATGGTTTTGGTGCATTACACATGATAGCTAAAGACTGAGGGTGAACGAATGTGGTCTTTTTGTCTGTTTTCCTGGCGATACCTTGCTGAAGCAGGGGGTAGCAATGCTATTTCCTGTGTGGCTAGGTAGCGACAGGAATGGATGAAGGCAAGCAAGTATGAATATGTACATGTGTATATATGTATATGTTTGTGTATATATATGTGCATGTATGGGCGTTTATGTATATGTTTTTGTATATGAGTGGATGAGCCATTCTTCGTCTGTTTCCTGGTGCTACCTTGCTGACGCAGGAAACAGCGATTAAGTATGATTTACAATATATATATATATATATATATATATATATATATATATATATATATATATTCTTTCTTTCAAACTATTCGCCATTTCCCGCGTTAGCAAGGTAGCGTTAAGAACAGAGGACTGGGCCTCTGAGGGAGTATCCTCACCTGGCCCCCTTCTCTGTTCCTTCTTTTGGAAAATTAAAAAAAAAACAAGAGGGGAGGATTTCCAGCCCCCCGCTCCCTCCCCTTTTAGTCGCCTTCTACAATGCGCAGGGAATGTGTGGGAAGTATTCTTTCTCCCCTATCCCAGGGATATATATTTTTTTTTTTTATTATACTTTGTCGCTGTCTCCCGCGTTTGCGAGGTAGCGCAAGGAAACAGACGAAAGAAATGGCCCAACCCCCCCCCCCATACACATGTATATACATACGTCCACACACGCAAATATACATACCTACACAGCTTTCCATGGTTTACCCCAGACGCTTCACATGCCTTGATTCAATCCACTGACAGCACGTCAACCCCGGTATACCACATCGCTCCAATTCACTCTATTCTTTGCCCTCCTTTCACCCTCCTGCATGTTCAGGCCCCGATCACACAAAATCTTTTTCACTCCATCTTTCCACCTCCAATTTGGTCTCCCTCTTCTCCTCGTTCCCTCCACCTCCGACACATATATCCTCTTGGTCAATCTTTCCTCACTCATTCTCTCCATGTAACCAAACCATTTCAAAACACCCTCTTCTGCTCTCTCAACCACGCTCTTTTTATTTCCACACATCTCTCTTACCCTTACGTTACTTACTCGATCAAACCACCTCACACCACACATTGTCCTCAAACATCTCATTTCCAGCACATCCATCCTCCTGCGCACAACTCTATCCATAGTCCACGCCTCGCAACCATACAACATTGTTGGAACCACTATTCCTTCAAACATACCCATTTTTGCTTTCCAAGATAATGTTCTCGACTCCCACACATTCTTCAAGGCTCCCAGAATTTTCGCCCCCTCCCCCACCCTATGATCCACTTCCGCTTCCATGGTTCCATCCGCTGCCAGATCCACTCCCAGATATCTAAAACACTTCACTTCCTCCAGTTTTTCTCCATTCAAACTCACCTCCCAATTGAATTGACCCTCAACCCTACTGTACCTATATATATATATATATATATCTTTCTTTTCTTTCTTTCAAACTATTCGCCATTTCCCGCATTAGCGAGGTAGTGTTAAGAACATCTCGCACATTTTCTCCTGACGTTACTACCTAAACTTTTCCCATACACTGATCATGGAGTTGTCAAGAGAGCCTGTTCAAGATCTTTGCCCTTGTATTATATAATCATTTTTGAAGCTGTGTTATTCTTATAAGATAAAACTCTAAGTAATCATATTTGCTTATAATAAGAACACTTCCCAAGATAGCACATCTCACTGTGTGAGCTTGAAAATACCCCTGTAGTGCCCCCTATTCCTGGCAGTGGAGTAGCATAAGTTAAAGGACACAATGCACATCAGGTTATGTTGTTTGTCATTTAATTAGAAAATTATGTTCTAGTTACTTGTTGTACAAAATTTAGAGACTTTTGTAGAATATTTGAGAATATTCGGTACATAAAGTGTACTTTGGATGTGAGGACTGCTGCAGTGAAAGGATTAAGTGGAAATGCTTTGCACTTAATATATGCATGTTACATTGATAATTGCCTTAAACCCATACTCTCATAATGTGCTTCACATGCTCCAAAACTTCACCTTTGGTATAAAAAATCTTCATTACACCTAAAGATGTCACACTGAAGGCACACTACCTTACTTAATCTGCATGCTTTGGAATTTTCCTCACTGATGCAGTGGGGAAGCTAAGAGCTCTTAGCAGTATCAACAACACAATGACCAGTATCAAAGCCCCTCAAAATGTGTACCTCCAAACTTATGCTCTCACTTCTGTTTTCTTCCCACAAGCACAAGACCCACTTTAGCACTGTCTACTTTTAATAGTAAGGGTTTGAGGTGGTTATACTGGAACTTCTTTTTTTTTTGTGAGTGTGTGTGTGTGTGTGCATTAATTCATTCATCTATTCATAAACACTATATAAACAAATCAATGGATAATGAAACAATGGGTTGTGGGGAATATGTTTATCACATTTTTTGAATTTTTCTTGCTTTACAGCTGACCCTGCAATGCTATGTTTGTGTAGGTGGAAACCATTTTCCTTGTTTGTACAAAAGTGCTGCTAACTGGAATGATCTGAGTATTAGTGATAGAATCAAAGTCAAGATCAAATAGAAACCAGTTAAGAAAACAGGAAGCTTTTTATGATATATAAGCAGAAGTATAGTGCTGTTCACTAATGTTTTCTGTAATGAAGTTTTTTATCCTTGTTGCTAACCTTGCAGTAATCCAATACATAAAGGGAATACCTGTACGTACAGATGAAACCATTTGATAGCTTTGCTTATTGTAGTACTGTATTTGTTAAGACTAGATCTCCATTGAACAATGCAGTGTTTGTATTTTCCATTTGTTGTGGGTCACAGTTTTTTGCTAAATTGTAGAAATATGACTTAGAATAGTAGCAGAACTAGTAGTTCACTGAGAAACTGAAGTATAAGTGGCTAACATGTATTACTGAATTAAAGATATTAACATGCAATGAGAAGTGTAATTGGTAAAACTAGATATCTCCACAAGATATAGCTGCATCTCATGAAATCTAGTTTCTTGGTCATGTTATTTTATAGCAATATTTCAGAAAATGAATTATCTTGGTGACATATATTGTACAGTTTAGTGAATTTAAGAAAATCATGTACATTTAGACTTGCCTGTAAGTGGGTTTGTATCCCTGGTTTAGGGGGCATTATTACATTTCTAGATGCCAATCTCCTCTGTAAAGAGAAAAGGCTTTTAGTGCAAGTTATTTACATGAATGCCCCAGCATTTAAGGCAGGAATTGGCATTAAAGATTTTTGAGTGAGTTCTTTTTTGAAATTTAGGTTGTAGCTCTAAAAATTTTCTGTTGTACTAAAGCTCCATAACTGACTGAGTAATGGATTTTAAATCTGGAAACATTGAATATATGATTTTGGACTCCAAATTTGAAAAATGAATATTCTGTGAATCAAGATGTTAGACCGAGTTTTTTTACCCCTTTTCTTTTTTGTTAATGGCAGTAGTAAGTGCCATTTTTCAAAGAATTTTACCATGATATCTAAGTTAGATGAACAAAATTGTATTTCACTTTCTTGTATTTATATATTTCTAAAATATTGGCACATCTTTATATTAGCACTAAATTGTTGTCGTAAGGTGCATGGAAATTCTTCAAACTGATGATAGAAGCAGCTTGAGGTTGTTTTTAATGACTTTAGTCTGGTGATTTAGTAAGGACTGCACAAAATAAGGGAATTATTATTAAAAGATATTCAACAGCACATTTTTAGATAATAAGGTGAAAAAAACAGTAAATTGAAATGGTCTGCCAGTCTTTTATGCTCTTTCTAAGTGTGTAGTTAAGCATTCTTCTAGAAAATTATGTGGGTCTTATCAGGACACAATTAGGTGAGTGCAGAGAGAGTTAGAAGGATGCCCAATTATGCACATTACGAGTTGATATGTAATTCATTTGTACCATCAGGATATACTGTACTAGGTTTCAGAAATGAATATATAATAATTGCTAAAAATGAAAAAGAGTAAAGTACTGTACAGTAATCTTTTCAACTAATGATGGGGTTGAGTGCTGTTGTTTTAAAGAATTATAAATTCAAATGTTTTTTCTTTTTCTTTTTTAAAGATTGGCTTAATGTACCTCTGTGACTGAAATTCAGCCTTATTTAGTTTTGGTGAGTTTTGATCGATAAAGAATTGGTATTCTTTTATCACCACTCTTACATATTGAAGTGTTTTGATGTGACTTCTGAAGTAATTATATATTCATGCTTAAAGGGTGTAATGTAGATTTTAATGAGCAATATATTATTGCTTAGGATTCTTTAAATCCAGGGGCCCCATTTGTTATGTATATCCCCACTGCGGGACTTTTCAAAAAATAAAAAGAAATATTTTTGAATGTTTTCTTAACCATATGAAATATATATTTTTCTGAAACATAAGATATACAAGACAATTATGGTAGGTGTATACTCATTTGTGATGGCACTACAGGCAAATATTTTTAGTAAGTCAAGGCCTTCACCTTGGACTGACTCTGCCAGCCTTACAGTGCATCCCTTGCAATATGACCATATGTATTTACTTACTTTACTTCAGGACATGTGAAATGTCTGGGGTAACCCATGGAAAGGTCGGTAGGACCTAGATGTGGATAGCAATCTGTGGTTTTGGGGCATTACACATGACAGCTAGAGACAGTGTGAATGAATGTGGCCTTTTTCGTCTGTTTTCCTGGCGCTACCTCGTTGACTCGGGATGGCGATGCTGTTTCCTGTAGGGCAAGGTGGCGCTGACAGTGGATGAAGACAAGCAAGTATGAATATGTACATGTTTGTATATGTATATATACATACACATGTTGATATGTATATGTGCATGTATGTATATATGTGAGTATGAGTGGATAGGCCTTCGTCTGTTTCTTGGCACTACTTTGCTCATGTGGAAAATGGCAATCAAGCATAGAAATGAATGAAAATATATATATATTTCCATTTGTTCCCTTGTCTTATGCATTTTATTTACCTCCTTCCAAAACATCTTTTTATTCTCCCTAAAATATATATCATTATTTTGCTTTGTCACTGTCTCCTGCGTTAGCAAGGTTGTGCAAAGAAACAGACGAAAGAATGGCCGAACCCACCCACATACACATGTATATACATGCACTTCCACAAACGCAAATATACATACCTATACATCTCAATGTATACACTTATATACACACACAGACATATACATATATACACATGTACATAATTCATAGTCTCCCTTTATTCATTCCCATTGCCACCCTGCCACACATGAAATAACAACCCCCTCCCCCCTCGTGTGTGCAAGGTACCACTAGGAAGACAACAAAGGCCCCATTTGTTCACACTCAGTCTCTAGCTGTCATGTAGTAATTCACCGAAACCAGGGCTACCTTTCCAAATCCAGGCCCCACAGAACTTTCCATAGCTTACCCCAGACGCTTCACATACCCTGGTTCAATCCATTGACAGCATGTCGACCCCGGTATACCACATTGTTCCAATTCACTCTATTCCTTGCACGCCTTTCACCCTCCTGCATGTTCAGGCCCCAATCACTCAAAATTTTTTTCACTCCATCTTTCCACCACCTCCAATTTGGTCTCCCACTTCTCCTCGTCCCCTCCACCTCTGACACATATATCCTCTTTGTCAATCTTTCCTCACTCATTCTCTCCATGTGACCAAACCATTTCAAAACACCCTCTTCTGCTCTCTCAACCACACTCTTTTAATTACCACACATCTCTCTTACCCTATTAGTACTTACTCGATCAAACCACCTCACACCACATATTGTCCTCAAACATCTCATTTCCAGCACATCCACTCTCCTCCGCACAACTCTATCTATACCCCACGCCTCGCAACCATACAACATTGTTGGAACCACTATTCCTTCAAACATACCCAGTTTTGCTTTCCAAGATAATGTTCTCAACTTCCACACATTCTTCAAGGCTCCCAGAATTTTCGCTGCCTCCCCCACCCTATGATTCACTTCTGCTTCCATGGTTCCACCCGCTGCCAAATCCACTCCCAGATATCTAAAACACTTCATTTCATCCAGTTTTTCTCCATTCAAACTTACCTCCCAATTGACTTGACCCTCAACCCTACTGCACCTAATGACCTTGCTCTTATTCACATTTACTCTCAACTTTCTTCTTTCACACACTTTGCCAAACTCAGTCACCAGCTTCTGCAGTTTCTCACATGAATCAGCCACCAGTGCTGTATCATCAGCGAACAACAACTGACTCACTTCCCAAGCTCTCTCATCCCCAACATACTGCATACTTGCCCCTCTTTCCAAAACTTTTGCATTCACCTCCCTAACAACCCCATCCATAAACAAATCAAACAACCATGGAGACATCACACACCCCTGCCGCAAACCCACATTCACTGAGAACCAATTACTTTCCTCTCTTCCTACACATACACATGCCTTACATCCTCAATAAAAACTTTTCACTGCTTCTAACAACTTGCCTCCCACACCATATATTCTTAATACCTTCCACAGAGCATCTCTATCAACTCTATCATATGCCTTCTCCAGATCCATAAATGCTACATACAAATCCATTTGGTTTTCTAAGTATTTCTCACATACATTCTTTAAAGCAAACACCTGATCCACACATCCTCTCCCACTTCTGAAACCACACTGCTCTTCCCCAGTCTGATGCTCTGTACATGCCTTCACCCTCTCAATCAATACCCTCCCATATAATTTCCCAGGAATACTCAACAAACTTATACCTCTGTAATATGAGCACTCACTCTTATCCCCTTTGCCTTTGTACAATGGCACTATGCAAGCATTCTGCCAATCCTCAGGCACCTCACCATGAATCATACATACATTAGATAACCTTACCAACCAGTCAACAATAGTCACCCCCTTTCTTAATAAATTCCACTGCAATGCCATCCAAACCCGCTGCCTTGCTGGCTTTCATCTTCTACAAAGCTTTTACTACCTCTTCTCTGTTTACCAAATCATCCTCCCTAACCCTCTCACTTTGCACACCACCTCGACCAAAGCATCCTATATCTGCCACTCTATCATCAAACACATTCAACAAACCTTCAAAATAATCACCCCATCCTCTCATCACCACTACTTGTTATCACCACCCCATTAGCCCCCTTCACTGAAGTTCCCATTTGTTTCCTTGTCTTACGCACTTTATTTACCTCTTCCCAAAACATCTTTTTATTCTCCCCAAAATTTAATGATACTCTCTCACCCCAACTCTCATTTGCCCTCTTTTTCACCTTTTGCACCTTTCTCTTGACCTCCTGCCTCTTTCTTTTATACATCTCCCACTCGTTTGCATTATTTCCCTGCAAAAATCGTCCAAATGCCTCTCTCTTCTCTCTCACTAACAATCTTACTTCTTCATCCCACCACTCACCACCCTTTCTAATCAACCCACCTCCCACGCTTCTCATGCCACAAGCATCTTTTGCGCAAGCCATCACTGCTTCCCTAAATACATCCCATTCCTCCCCCACTCCCCTTACCTCCTTTGTTCTCACCTTTTTCCATTCTGTACTCAGTCCCTCCTGATACTTCCTCACACAAGTCTCCTTCCCAAGCTCACTTACTCTCACCACTCTCTTCACCCCAACATTCTCTCTTCTTTTCTTAAAACCTCTACAAATCTTCACCTTCGCCTCCACAATTGATAGGTGCACGAAAGAGAGACTTTTTGATGTTAATGTGCTGAGAGGTGCAACTGGAGGGATGTCTGATCATTATCTTGTGGAGGCGAAGGTGAAGATTTGTAGAGGTTTTCAGAAAAGAAGAGAGAATGTTGGGGTGAAGAGAGTGGTGAGAGTAAGTGAGCTTGGGAAGGAGACTTGTGTGAGGAAGTATCAGGAGGGACTGAGTACAGAATGGAAAAAGGTGAGAACAAAGGAGGTAAGGGGAGTGGGGGAGGAATGGGATGTATTTAGGGAAGCAGTGATGGCTTGCGCAAAAGATGCTTGTGGCATGAGAAGCGTGGGAGGTGGGTTGATTAGAAAGGGTGGTGAGTGGTGGGATGAAGAAGTAAGATTGTTAGTGAGAGAGAAGAGAGAGGCATTTGGACGATTTTTGCAGGGAAATAATGCAAACGAGTGGGAGATGTATAAAAGAAAGAGGCAGGAGGTCAAGAGAAAGGTGCAAAAGGTGAAAAAGAGGGCAAATGAGAGTTGGGGTGATAGAGTATCATTAAATTTTAGGGAGAATAAAAGATGTTTTGGAAGGAGGTAAATAAAGTGCGTAAGACAAGGGAACAAATGGGAACTTCAGTGAAGGGGGCTAATGGGCAGGTGATAACAAGTAGTGGTGATGTGAGAAGGAGATGGAGTGAGTATTTTAAGGTTTGTTGAATGTGTTTGATGATAGAGTGGCAGATATAGGGTGTTTTGGTTGAGGTGGTGTGCAAAGTGAGAGGGTTAGGGAAAATGATTTGGTAAACAGAGAAGAGGTAGTAAAAGCTTTGCGGAAGATGAAAGCCGTAAAGGCAGTGGGTTTGGATGGTATTGCAGTGGAATTTATTAAGAAAGGGGGTGACTGTATTGTTGACTGGTTGGTAAGGTTATTTAATGTATGTATGATTCATGGTGAGGTGCCTGAGGATTGGCGGAATGCATGCATAGTGCCATTGTACAAAGGCAAAGGGGATAAGAGTGAGTGCTCAAATTACAGAGGTATAAGTTTGTTGAGTATTCCTGGGAAATTTTATAGGAGGGTATTGATTGAGAGGGTGAAGGCATGTACAGAGCATCAGATTGGGGAAGAGCAGTGTGGTTTCAGAAGTGGTAGAGGATGTGTGGATCAGGTGTTTGCTTTGAAGAATGTATGTGAGAAATACTTAGAAAACCAAATGGATTTGTATGTAGCACTTATGGATCTGGAGAAGGCATATGATAGAGATGCTCTGTGGAAGGTATTAAGAATATATGGTGTGGGAGGCAAGTTGTTAGAAGCAGTGAAAAGTTGTTATTGAGGATGTAAGGCATGTGTACGTGTAAGAAGAGAGGAAAGTGATTGGTTCTCAGTGAATGTAGGTTTGTGGCAGGGGTGTGTGATGTCTCCATGGTTGTTTAATTTGTTTATGGATGGGGTTGTTAGGGAGGTGAATGCAAGAGTTTTGGAAAGAGGGGCAAGTATGCAGTTCGTTGTGGATGAGAGAGCTTGGGAAGTGAGTCAGTTGTTGTTCGCTGATGATACAGCGCTGGTGACTGATTCATGTGAGAAACTGCAGAAGCTGGTGACTGAGTTTGGTAAAGTGTGCGAAAGAAAGCTGAGAGTAAATGTGAATAAGAGGAAGGTTATTAGTTACAGTAGGGTTGAGGGACAAGTCAACTGGGAGGTAAGTTTGAATGGAGAAAAACTGGAGGAAGTGAAGTGTTTTAGATATCTGGGAGTGGATTTGGCAGCGGATGGAACCATGGAAGCGGAAGTGAATCATAGGGTGGGGGAGGAGGCGAAAGCTCTGGGAGCATTGAAGAATGTGTGGAAGTCGAGAACATTATCTCGGAAAGCAAAAATGGGTATGTTTGAAGGAATAGTGGTTCCAACAATGTTATATGGTTGCGAGGCATGGGGTATAGATAGAGTTGTGCGGAGGATGGTGGATGTGCTGGAAATGAGATGTTTGGGGACAATAGGTGGTGTAAGGTGGTTTGATCGAGTAAGTAATAATAGGGTAAGAGAGATGTGTGGTAATAAAAAGAGTGCGGTTGAGAGAGCACAAGAGGGTGCTTTGAAATGGTTTGGTCACATGGAGAGAATGAGTGAGGAAAGATTGACAAAGAGGATATATGTGTTGGAGGTGGAGGGACCGAGGAGAAGTGGGAGACCAAATTGGAGGTGGAAAGATAGAGTGAAAAAGATTTTGAGTGATCGGGGCCTGAACATGCAGGAGGGTGAAAGGCGTGCAAGGAATAGAGTGAACTGGAACGATGTGGTATACCGGGGTTGACGTGCTGTCACTGGATTGAACCAGGGCATGTGAAGCGTCTGGGGTTAACCAGGGAAAGTTCTGTGGGGCCTGGCTGTGGAAAGGGAGCTGTGGTTTCGGTGCATTATACATGACAGCTAGAGACTGAGTGTGAACGAATGTGGCCTTTGTTGTCTTTTCCTAGCGCTACCTCGCGCACATACGGGGGGGAGGGGGTTGTTATTTCATGTGTGGCGGGGTGGCGATGGGAATGAATAAAGGTAGACTATGAATTATGTACATGTGCATACATGTATATATATGTATACGTTGAGATGTATAGGTATGTATATTTGCGTGTGTGGACGTGTATGTATATACATGTGTATGTGGGTGTTTTGGGCCATTTTTACGTCTGTTTCCTTGCGCTACCTCGCTTACGTGGGAGACAGGAACAAAGAAAAACAAATAAATTTATATATATTGTGTGTGTGTGTGTATATATATATATATATATATATATATATATATATATATATATATGTGTGTGGGGGGGGGGTCGAAAAAAAATGAAAAAATTATGCACAAGTTACTGTTGAAACGATATTTTTAGAAGTAGTCACTAGAGATTATTATTTAATGGTTGATGATGTTCAAGTGAAATTACCATGGTGGCCCATACCTGTAGTTTAAGTAAAACCCCTTAATTAAGAAATTAATGACTCAACTAAGCCAATGGACTGCCAAATATACTTTGACTAGTCACTTTGCTGTGGGCTAAGGAAAAGCCAGTAGCTTTCATGTATTTCATACCTAAATAAAATGAATCCACATGACAGTATCATGTGCCTGGGCACTCAGTCGCTTAGATACCTTAACATTTAAGGAAACTTACAATATCAGAAATAATGTGACATGCATCCTAACACAACGGCTAATAGTAACTTACCCTAATTCACATTTGCAAAGGACTTCTTGTTCTGGTGCTAAGAGTTCACTTGAGTGCGTAACACACGGTCTTAGCTGGATTTTTAGTAGCCGGGTCTCTGGGCTTCAGGGTGGTTGTGGCCAAGCAATGAACCCTCGTCAGGTCGGCCCGTGCTCGCGTTCCACGCAACGGCTCGCCATACCGCACCCGCTGGGTCAAGCACGTCTTCAGACTCTTCCCAGCTGGGACCCTGACTGCTGCCCTACAGGTGCTCAACCCAACCAGGTGATCGACCCCAAGCAAGCGCTCGCCCCAAACAGTTGCTCTGTTGCGACTGAAGTTATATGTGTCTCTTGTAGATACATTATTGGCTCATTACTTTCACGGGGGGGTGGGGGAGGCTTGGTTGCACACTTATAATGATTAAAGACACTTTTTTTTTATATAACAAATCGAGGTGCTAGCTTACCGGAATTTCGTTGTGGATGTTGATTGCTATTCCTCCTCCCGGACTGCGCAAGTCTCCAAGGAGATATGGTACTCACCGACACCAAGTCTCGTGTGTGTATTGCATGATACGGAATCACGTTGCGTTGCCAAGGCGATTATTTGTTTCCCCTGGTTAATTACTTCACTATGTCACTTTCCCACACTCGATACATTTTCGTGATGTCATTATTTGAAACTGTCTCGCTGTATGCTCTCATTTGAGCAACGTAAATAGTAAACTTTTGCACTTGGCTTGATCCTATGTGGGAACTGCTTTGGCCGAGGACATGTCCCTCAGGAGTTTAACAAGTTAATATAAATTAACCTACAGCTATATTCATGACACATGCCTCGGGTCATTTTACGTGCTAATTCCTAACACCATTCTTACAATATGATCATTTGTACCTTACTAGCTAAACAATATTACAAGAGTACTCATAACTGACATACACCCCCCTGCTCAAGTAACAACTATACTTCAGTGATACTAAACTAACATACAGGTAAGACAGATTTCACATCACTGGCTATCATATGGTTCCTTGTTCCGTCTGTGTTTATTCTGCCCGATAATAGAGGCCGCACAATAACATTCGCATCTCTCCTTGTTCAAGTTTGCCCTGTTACACACACACACACACACACACATATATATATGTATATATATATATATATATATATATATATATATATATATATATATATATATATATATATTATTTTTTTTATTATACTTTGTCGCTGTCTCCCGCGTTTGCGAGGTAGCGCAAGGAAACAGACGAAAGAAATGGCCCAACCCCCCCCCCCCATACACATGTATATACATACGTCCACACACGCAAATATACATACCTACACAGCTTTCCATGGTTTACCCCAGATGCTTCACATGCCTTGATTCAATCCACTGACAGCACGTCAACCCCGGTATACCACATCGCTCCAATTCACTCTACTCCTTGCCCTCCTTTCACCCTCCTGCATGTTCAGGCCCCGATCACACAAAATCTTTTTCACTCCATCTTTCCACCTCCAATTTGGTCTCCCTCTTCTCCTCGTTCTTTCCACCTCAGACACATATATCCTCTTGGTCAATCTTTCCTCACTCATTCTCTCCATGTGCCCAAACCACTTCAAAACACCCTCTTCTGCTCTCTCAACCACGCTCTTTTTATTTCCACACATCTCTCTTACCCTTACGTTACTCACTCGATCAAACCACCTCACACCACACATTGTCCTCAAACATCTCATTTCCAGCACATCCATCCTCCTGCGCACAACTCTATCCATAGCCCACGCCTCGCAACCATACAACATTGTTGGAACCACTATTCCTTCAAACATACCCATTTTTGCTTTCCGAGATAATGTTCTCGACTTCCACACATTCTTCAAGGCTCCCAGAATTTTCGCCCCCTCCCCCACCCTATGATCCACTTCCGCTTCCATGGTTCCATCCGCTGCCAAATCCACTCCCAGATATCTAAAACACTTCACTTCCTCCAGTTTTTCTCCATTCAAACTCACCTCCCAATTGACTTGACCCTCAACCCTACTGTACCTAATAACCTTGCTCTTATTCACATTTACTCTTAACTTTCTTCTTCCACACACTTTACCAAACTCAGTCACCAGCTTCTGCAGTTTCTCACATGAATCAGCCACCAGCGCTGTATCATCAGCGAACAACAACTGACTCACTTCCCAAGCTCTCTCATCCCCAACAGACTTCATACTTGCCCCTCTTTCCAAAACTCTTGCATTTACCTCCCTAACAACCCCATCCATAAACAAATTAAACAACCATGGAGACATCACACACCCCTGCCGCAAACCTACATTCACTGAGAACCAATCACTTTCCTCTCTTCCTACACGTACACATGCCTTACATCCTCGATATATATATATATATATATATATATATATATATATATATATATATATATATATATATATATATATATATTTTGCTTTGTCGCTGTCTCCCGCGTTAGCGAGGTAGCGCAAGGAAGCAGACGAAAGAAATGGCCCAACCAACCCACATACACATGTATATACATACACGTCCACACACGCAAGTATACATACCTATACATCTCAATGTATACATATATATACACACACGCATATACATATATACACATGCACATAATTCATACTGTCTGCCTTTAATCATTCCCATCGCCATATATATATATATATATATATATATATATATATATATATATATATATATATATATATATATATATATATATATTGGAAAGGATCAAAATTGAGCGCATGATCAAGTATATTTCATCGAGTCTATGGGGAAATGAAACACGATAAGTTCCCAAGTGCACTTTCGTGTAATAATTGGTTTCAGGGGAGATACGTGAAAGAAATATAAGTCAGTTGATATACAACAAAGAGACGTAGCTAGAACCCCATTTGGAAAACAAGTGATAACCCGAATGAAGGTCGAGTGCGTTCGAGTCTGGCAACAAACACACCATAAACTCGATTATGTGGACGAGAAGGGGAACTACTTACAAATTTTATCAACAACAAAGCTATCCAATTTGTACAGACCTACATTAATATAAATATTACAATTCTATGTATATTCAATGATAGGAGATTCAGTGATATTTCTCGTGGTACAGTAGTTAAGAGTTAATAACTGAGATGGCATTGATCCAGTCAATACAATGACCATAATGTTTAACAATGATTAACCAAGATATTTGATTCTTGTCCTGTTTTTATACTGTATTCATGTTGCTTAAGTCTAACAGAAATATCCTTACCAGTCTGCCTAACATAAAACGTATCACAATTTCTACATGATCTCTATAGATGCATCCTGGAGAACTTTCTTGTGAGTTCCTGATCAAGATATTCTTTATAGTATTGTTGTTGCTGAAGGCAACATTTTCATTAAAGGATTTAAGCAACATGGGAAGTAAAGTAAAAATTAGTAGTAAAAGGGAGAATTAAAAGGTTCTTGGTGTCAACTTAAGGGATTCATCATTGAAAGATCTAGGATACTTTGACTTGGATGCAATAGAATATATCTTCTCAAACGCATCATCAATAAACTCTGGACTGCAAATAAGTAATGTCCTAAGGAACATAGACTGGAATGATGATAATCTAACTCTGTCATGTTGCGCTGAGTAATACTGGATATATGAGCATACATTGGCAGGTTTTTGATATATGCTAAACTTAAACTTTTTTCCATCCATATGGATCATGCAATCTAAAAAATGGTAACATACCATTATTTTCAATTTCTATTGTACAGTTGATGGAAGGCACTAGATTGTTAAGTAATGGGAGAAATTTTTGTAAATTTTCATTTGTTGACCAAACACAAAGAACATTATTTACGTACATACCTAATTCAAATTGCAGTAGAAGGCAACTCTATGATTGGAAGTGGGCGAAATAAATCGCTCCACAAGCATCTGAAAACATGCCAGTACTATGCAGTGTAAGATTCTTTGGTTGTAATTTGTTTCAAGATTTGTAAAGATTTGCATTACCTTTAAGGGGTCAGGATTTGGGAATAGTTATGTGACTTGTAGTTCTGTGAATTAAGAGTTCCGTTTATAAAAATCGGGTTTGGTTGGTTGACGCTGATCAGGTGTTCTTTCTGCTGACCAAGGTAGTCTCAGCTTAGAGGGGCTGGCTGAAGAAGACTGTTTACTTAGATCTTATAAGTTTTGTGTATTTACTTGAATGGCCTTAAAGCTGTCTGTAAATGAATATCTATATAGAGATGTCACGTGTAATAGAATATCGTTTGAGAAGTTATGTTAGTTATGTTTTTTTCTTGTAGTGTATCGTGGCTGTAGGATAGTAGTATGTCCCAGACGTTGCCTTATCCCTGGGAATAGGGAGAAAGAATACTTCCCACGTATTCCCTGCGTGTTGTAGAAGGAGACTAATGAGGGCGGGAGAGGGGGGTCTGGAACCCCCCTCCCTCCTTGTATTTAAATTTCTATAAGGGAAACAGAAGAAATAGATATATAAATAAAGTTCTGGGAGCGTTGAAGACTGTATGGAAGGCGAGAACGTTAACTCGGAGAGCAAAAATGGGTGTGTTTAAAAGAATAGTGGTTCCAACAATGTTATATGGTTGCGAGGCATGGGGTTATAGATAGAGTTGTGCGGAGGATGGTGGATGTGCTGGAAATGAGATGTTTGGGGACAATAGGTGGTGTAAGGTGGTTTGATCGAGTAAGTAATAATAGGGTAAGAGAGATGTGTGGAAATAAAAAGAGTGCGGTTGAGAGAGCACAAGAGGGTGCTTTGAAATGGTTTGGTCACATGGAGAGAATGAGTGAGGAAAGATTGACAAAGAGGATATATGTGTTGGAGGTGGAGGGACCGAGGAGAAGTGGGAGACCAAATTGGAGGTGGAAAGATAGAGTGAAAAAGATTTTGAGTGATCGGGGCCTGAACATGCAGGAGGGTGAAAGGCGTGCAAGGAATAGAGTGAACTGGAACGATGTGGTATACCGGGGTTGACGTGCTGTCATGGATTGAACCAGGGCATGTGAAGCGTCTGGGGTTAAACCAGGGAAAGTTCTGTGGGGCCTGGCTGTGGAAAGGGAGCTGTGGTTTCGGTGCATTATACATGACAGCTAGAGACTGAGTGTGAACGAATGTGGCCTTTGTTGTCTTTTCCTAGCGCTACCTCGCGCACATACGGGGGGGGGGGTTGTTATTTCATGTGTGGCGTGGGAGGAATGAATAAAGGTAGACTATGAATTATGTACATGTGCATACATGTATATATATGTATACTTTGAGATGTATAGGTATGTATATTTGCGTGTGTGGACGTGTATGTATATACATGTGTATGTGGGTGTTTTGGGCCATTTTTACGTCTGTTTCCTTGCGCTACCTCGCTTACGTGGGAGACAGGAACAAAGAAAAATAAATAAATTTATATATATATTTTGTGTGTGTTGATATTATATATATATTATATATATAATATATATATATATATAATGTGTGTGGGGGGGGGTCGAAAAAAAATGAAAAAATTATGCACAAGTTACTGTTGAAACGATATTTTAGAAGTAGTCACTAGAGATTATTATTTAATGGTTGATGATGTTCAAGTGAAATTACCATGGTGGCCCATACCTGTAGTTTAAGTAAAACCCCTTAATTAAGAAATTAATGACTCAACTAAGCCAATGGACTGCCAAATATACTTTGACTAGTCACTTTGCTGTGGGCTAAGGAAAAGCCAGTAGCTTTCATGTATTTCATACCTAAATAAAATGAATCCACATGACAGTATCATGTGCCTGGGCACTCAGTCGCTTAGATACCTTAACATTTAAGGAAACTTACAATATCAGAAATAATGTGACATGCATCCTAACACAACGGCTAATAGTAACTTACCCTAATTCACATTTGCAAAGGACTTCTTGTTCTGGTGCTAAGAGTTCACTTGAGTGCGTAACACACGGTCTTAGCTGGATTTTTAGTAGCCGGGTCTCTGGGCTTCAGGGTGGTTGTGGCCAAGCAATGAACCCTCGTCAGGTCGGCCCGTGCTCGCGTTCCACGCAACGGCTCGCCATACCGCACCCGCTGGGTCAAGCACGTCTTCAGACTCTTCCCAGCTGGGACCCTGACTGCTGCCCTACAGGTGCTCAACCCAACCAGGTGATCGACCCCAAGCAAGCGCTCGCCCCAAACAGTTGCTCTGTTGCGACTGAAGTTATATGTGTCTCTTGTAGATACATTATTGGCTCATTACTTTCACGGGGGGGTGGGGGAGGCTTGGTTGCACACTTATAATGATTAAAGACACTTTTTTTTATATAACAAATCGAGGTGCTAGCTTACCGGAATTTCGTTGTGGATGTTGATTGCTATTCCTCCTCCCGGACTGCGCAAGTCTCCAAGGAGATATGGTACTCACCGACACCAAGTCTCGTGTGTGTATTGCATGATACGGAATCACGTTGCGTTGCCAAGGCGATTATTTGTTTCCCCTGGTTAATTACTTCACTATGTCACTTTCCCACACTCGATACATTTTCGTGATGTCATTATTTGAAACTGTCTCGCTGTATGCTCTCATTTGAGCAACGTAAATAGTAAACTTTTGCACTTGGCTTGATCCTATGTGGGAACTGCTTTGGCCGAGGACATGTCCCTCAGGAGTTTAACAAGTTAATATAAATTAACCTACAGCTATATTCATGACACATGCCTCGGGTCATTTTACGTGCTAATTCCTAACATCATTCTTACAATATGATCATTTGTGCCTTACTAGCTAAACAATATTACAAGAGTACTCATAACTGACATGCACCCCCCCTGCTCAAGTAACAACTATACTTCAGTGATACTAAACTAACATACAGGTAAGACAGATTTCACATCACTGGCTATCATATGGTTCCTTGTTCCGTCTGTGTTTATTCTGCCCGATAATAGAGGCCGCACAATAACATTCGCATCTCTCCTTGTTCAAGTTTGCCCTGTTACACACACACACACACACACACACATATATATATGTATATATATATATATATATATATTATTTTTTTTATTATACTTTGTCGCTGTCTCCCGCGTTTGCGAGGTAGCGCAAGGAAACAGACGAAAGAAATGGCCCAACCCCCCCCCCCCCCATACACATGTATATACATACGTCCACACACGCAAATATACATACCTACACAGCTTTCCATGGTTTACCCCAGACGCTTCACATGCCTTGATTCAATCCACTGACAGCACGTCAACCCCGGTATACCACATCGCTCCAATTCACTCTACTCCTTGCCCTCCTTTCACCCTCCTGCATGTTCAGGCCCCGATCACACAAAATCTTTTTCACTCCATCTTTCCACCTCCAATTTGGTCTCCCTCTTCTCCTCGTTCTTTCCACCTCAGACACATATATCCTCTTGGTCAATCTTTCCTCACTCATTCTCTCCATGTGCCCAAACCACTTCAAAACACCCTCTTCTGCTCTCTCAACCACGCTCTTTTTATTTCCACACATCTCTCTTACCCTTACGTTACTCACTCGATCAAACCACCTCACACCACACATTGTCCTCAAACATCTCATTTCCAGCACATCCATCCTCCTGCGCACAACTCTATCCATAGCCCACGCCTCGCAACCATACAACATTGTTGGAACCACTATTCCTTCAAACATACCCATTTTTGCTTTCCGAGATAATGTTCTCGACTTCCACACATTCTTCAAGGCTCCCAGAATTTTCGCCCCCTCCCCCACCCTATGATCCACTTCCGCTTCCATGGTTCCATCCGCTGCCAAATCCACTCCCAGATATCTAAAACACTTCACTTCCTCCAGTTTTTCTCCATTCAAACTCACCTCCCAATTGACTTGACCCTCAACCCTACTGTACCTAATAACCTTGCTCTTATTCACATTTACTCTTAACTTTCTTCTTCCACACACTTTACCAAACTCAGTCACCAGCTTCTGCAGTTTCTCACATGAATCAGCCACCAGCGCTGTATCATCAGCGAACAACAACTGACTCACTTCCCAAGCTCTCTCATCCCCAACAGACTTCATACTTGCCCCTCTTTCCAAAACTCTTGCATTTACCTCCCTAACAACCCCATCCATAAACAAATTAAACAACCATGGAGACATCACACACCCCTGCCGCAAACCTACATTCACTGAGAACCAATCACTTTCCTCTCTTCCTACACGTACACATGCCTTACATCCTCGATATATATATATATATATATATATTTTGCTTTGTCGCTGTCTCCCGCGTTAGCGAGGTAGCGCAAGGAAACAGACGAAAGAATGGCCCAACCCACCCACATACACATGTATATACATACACGTCCACACACGCAAGTATACATACCTATACATCTCAATGTATACATATATATACACACACGCATATACATATATACACATGCACATAATTCATACTGTCTGCCTTTAATCATTCCCATCGCCATATATATATATATATATATATATATATATATATATATATATATATATATATATATATATATATATATATATATTGGAAAGGATCAAAATTGAGCGCATGATCAAGTATATTTCATCGAGTCTATGGGGAAATGAAACACGATAAGTTCCCAAGTGCACTTTCGTGTAATAATTGGTTTCAGGGGAGATACGTGAAAGAAATATAAGTCAGTTGATATACAACAAAGAGACGTAGCTAGAACCCCATTTGGAAAACAAGTGATAACCCGAATGAAGGTCGAGTGCGTTCGAGTCTGGCAACAAACACACCATAAACTCGATTATGTGGACGAGAAGGGGAACTACTTACAAATTTTATCAACAACAAAGCTATCCAATTTGTACAGACCTACATTAATATAAATATTACAATTCTATGTATATTCAATGATAGGAGATTCAGTGATATTTCTCGTGGTACAGTAGTTAAGAGTTAATAACTGAGATGGCATTGATCCAGTCAATACAATGACCATAATGTTTAACAATGATTAACCAAGATATTTGATTCTTGTCCTGTTTTTATACTGTATTCATGTTGCTTAAGTCTAACAGAAATATCCTTACCAGTCTGCCTAACATAAAACGTATCACAATTTCTACATGATCTCTATAGATGCATCCTGGAGAACTTTCTTGTGAGTTCCTGATCAAGATATTCTTTATAGTATTGTTGTTGCTGAAGGCAACATTTTCATTAAAGGATTTAAGCAACATGGGAAGTAAAGTAAAAATTAGTAGTAAAAGGGAGAATTAAAAGGTTCTTGGTGTCAACTTAAGGGATTCATCATTGAAAGATCTAGGATACTTTGACTTGGATGCAATAGAATATATCTTCTCAAACGCATCATCAATAAACTCTGGACTGCAAATAAGTAATGTCCTAAGGAACATAGACTGGAATGAT
This sequence comes from Panulirus ornatus, assembly GCF_036320965.1. Taxonomy (NCBI): domain Eukaryota; kingdom Metazoa; phylum Arthropoda; class Malacostraca; order Decapoda; family Palinuridae; genus Panulirus; species Panulirus ornatus. Next base: position 26,342,631 of record NC_092279.1, read on the forward strand.
GATAATCTAACTCTGTCATGTTGCGCTGAGTAATACTGGATATATGAGCATACATTGGCAGGTTTTTGATATATGCTAAACTTAAACTTTTTTCCATCCATATGGATCATGCAATCTAAAAAATGGTAACATACCATTATTTTCAATTTCTATTGTACAGTTGATGGAAGGCACTAGATTGTTAAGTAATGGGAGAAATTTTTGTAAATTTTCATTTGTTGACCAAACACAAAGAACATTATTTACGTACATACCTAATTCAAATTGCAGTAGAAGGCAACTCTATGATTGGAAGTGGGCGAAATAAATCGCTCCACAAGCATCTGAAAACATGCCAGTACTATGCAGTGTAAGATTCTTTGGTTGTAATTTGTTTCAAGATTTGTAAAGATTTGCATTACCTTTAAGGGGTCAGGATTTGGGAATAGTTATGTGACTTGTAGTTCTGTGAATTAAGAGTTCCGTTTATAAAAATCGGGTTTGGTTGGTTGACGCTGATCAGGTGTTCTTTCTGCTGACCAAGGTAGTCTCAGCTTAGAGGGGCTGGCTGAAGAAGACTGTTTACTTAGATCTTATAAGTTTTGTGTATTTACTTGAATGGCCTTAAAGCTGTCTGTAAATGAATATCTATATAGAGATGTCACGTGTAATAGAATATCGTTTGAGAAGTTATGTTAGTTATGTTTTTTTCTTGTAGTGTATCGTGGCTGTAGGATAGTAGTATGTCCCAGACGTTGCCTTATCCCTGGGAATAGGGAGAAAGAATACTTCCCACGTATTCCCTGCGTGTTGTAGAAGGAGACTAATGAGGGCGGGAGAGGGGGGTCTGGAACCCCCCTCCCTCCTTGTATTTAAATTTCTATAAGGGAAACAGAAGAAATAGATATATAAATAAAGTTCTGGGAGCGTTGAAGACTGTATGGAAGGCGAGAACGTTAACTCGGAGAGCAAAAATGGGTGTGTTTAAAAGAATAGTGGTTCCAACAATGTTATATGGTTGCGAGGCATGGGCTATAGATGTGGTTGTACGGAGGGTGAATGTGTTGGAAATGAGATGTTTATGGACAATATGTGGTGCAAGGTGGTTTGATCGAGTAAGTAATGAAAGGGTAAAAGAGATGTGTGGTAATAAAAAGAGTGTGGTTGAAAGAGTAGAGGAGGGTGTGTTGAAATGGTTTGGTCACATAGAGAGAATGAGTGAGGAAAGATTGACAAAGAAGATATATGTGTCGGAGGTAGAGGGAACGTGGAGAAGCGGAAGACCAAATTGGAGGTGGAAGGATGGAGTGAAAAATATTTTGAGCGATCAGGGCAGGAACATACAGGAGGGTGAAAGACGTGCAGGGAATAGAGTGAATTGGAAGAATGTGGTATACCGGGGTCGACATGCTGTCAATGGGTTGAACCACGTGATGTGGTTACAATTTTATGCTTCGTTTTTAGCAAAATTTGATTTTAGGAGGACACTCAGGACGGCAGAATTTTTGCATTCATCTGGAAAGGAAGTGTTTTTGAAATTCATATTCTAAACGTTTATTAGAGAGGTAAGTGGTAATGATCATGTAAATACCGTAATGGCTTTAGCCTACTTCCAAAATAAAGAAATTGTGTTATGAAATATACGTATGTATCCAATTGAACGTTAGATTACAAGCATGTTTTAGTATTTATATTTTTTAACTAAAAGATAAGAATATCTGAACTGACTAAGATATATATTTGTCTGTTGGAAAATCAGACATGAAGCTTAACTATTACACAATAGGGATTTAATTTCAGCAAACGCCCGCGAAACACTGGACGAAGCCGAAGGTAAACATCTACCTCGTTTGAGATGAACAGTAAGTTTCCGATAATACTTTATTCTTTGTGAATGGAGATACACTTGTTACTAACGATTAGCTTTGATTTTTTTTTTTGTATTATTACCGTTTAGGACATCCAACTGATTTTGTTAGGTTCGATTTTGGTTTTGTTGAAATTGTTTTTCCAGTGGTGTTCATGTTTTTTGAGTGAAACTGACCACTTCTACTCTGTGATTTCCTCACTCAAAGACCTGGTTTTCACTGGAGGTTCATTATAGTTGGATAAAGGGAGGGAGAGGGTGGGATATTTCAAAAGGTGATATACAATAGCAGTGGTCAGAATCGTATGAAACACATCAGAAACACTTGGAAAACATAATTTCAGCTTCTAAACGGGTGGATGTCCGCAACGGTAATTTTACCTTATTTTTTTCTTTCATACAGTTATAATTGGTGTGTATACAAAAGAAATATAATGAGATCCTGCTCAAATTTTGGTTGAGTATATTGCCTAGTTATTTCACCAAGTTCGCAAGTGTAGCTCAGGTTATACAGCTAACTAGGCACCAGTGGATTGAATTTTATTTGGACGGCAGTCTCCCGTATGCTGATATTTTTCCTGTAATGTCTCATACTCATACTGATTTGGATAGCAGTGTGAATTGCAGAATGATGGTATGTGCATTCCATTCTCAATGCAGCATTACGTTAGCCACCATACATGTTACTGTATAAGGCTATTTTATCTCCATATTAAAACTAGTTTTGGGAAATGGCTACTTGATTTTGCTTGTTTATGTTTTGATGTAATTCCAGAAATACTTTCAAAATACTCACTCCATCTCCTCACTTCATCACTACCTGTTATTACCTCCCCACTTACCCCCTTCACCAATGTTCCCATTTGTTCTCTTGTCTTACGCATGGTATTTACCTCCTTCCTAAACATATTTTTATCCTCCCTAAGGTTTAATGATACTCTCTCACCCCAACTCTCATTTGCCCTCATTTTCAACCCCAGCACCTTTCTCTTGACCTCCTGTTGTTTTCTTTTATACATCTACCAGTCATTTGCACTACTGCTCTGTAAGTATCACCCAAATGTCTATCTTTTCTTTTTCACTAACAACCTTACTTCTTCATCCCACCACTCACTACCCTTTCTAATCTGCCCACCTCCCACCTTTCTCTTGCCACGTGTAGTTTTTGCACAAGCCATCACTGCTTCTCAAAATACGTCCCATTCCTCACCCACTCCCCTCACATCATTTACTCTCACCTTTTGCCATTCTACACTCAATCTCTCCTGGTACTTCCTCTAACAAGTCTCCTTTCCAAGCTCACTTACTCTCACCACTCTCTTCTCTCCAACATTCTCTCTTCTTTTTTGAAAACCTCTACAAATCTTCACCTTTGCCTCCACAAGATAGTGATCAGACATCCTTCTAGCTGCCCCTCTCAACAGATAAACATCCAAAAGTCTCTCTTTTACTTGCCTATAAATTAACACGCAATCCAACAATGCCCTTTGACCATCTCTCCTACTCATATAAATATACTTATGTATATCTCTCTTTTTTAAACCATGAATTCCCAATCACCAGTCTTTTTTCCACACACAGAAATCCACAAGCTCTTCACCATTTCCTTTTACAACACTGAACACCCCTTGTATACCAATCATTCCCTCAACTGCCACATTACTCACCTTTGCATTCAAATCACCCATCACTATAACTCGGTCTTGTGCATCAAAACCACTAACACACTCATTCAGCTGCTCCGAAAACGATTGCCTCTCATGATCTTTCTTCTCATGCCCAGGTGCATATGCCCCAATAATCACCCATCTCTCTCCATCAACTTTCAGTTTTACCCATATCAATCTAGAGTTTACTTTCCCAATCACCAGTCTTTTTTTCACACACAGAAATCCACAAGCTCTTCACCATTTCCTTTTACAACACTGAACACCCCATGTATACCAATCATTCCCTCAACTGCCACATTACTCACCTTTGCATTCAAATCACCTAGGAAAAGACAACAAAAGCCCCATTCGTTCACACTCAGTCTCCAGCCGTCATGCAGTAATGCCCGAAACCACAGCTCCCCCTCCACATCCAGGCCCCACAGAACTTTCCATGGTTTACCCCAGATGCTTCACATGCACGTCGACTCCGGTATACCACATCGTTCCAATTCACTCTATTCCTTGAACGCCTTTTACCCTCCTGCATGTTCAGGCCCCGATCACTCAAAATCTTTTTCAATCCATCTTTCCACCTCCAGTTTTGTCTCCCACTTCTCCTTTTTCCCTCCACCTCCGACACATATATCCTCTTGGTCAGTCTTTTCTCACTCATTCTCTCCATGTGCCCAAACCATTTCAAAGCACCCTCTTCTGCTCTCTCAACCACGCTATTCTTATTTCTACACATCCCTCTTACCCTTACATTACTTACTCGATCAAACCACCTCACACCACATATTGTCCTCAAACATCTCATTTCCAGCACATCCATCCTCCTGCGCACAACTCTATCCATAGCCCACGCCTTGCAACCATACAACATTGTTAGAACCACCATTCCTTCAAACATAGCCTTTTTGCTTTCCGAGATAATGTTCTCGACTTCCACACATTCTTCAAGGCTTCCAGGACTTTCGCCCCCTCCCCCACCCTGTGACTCACTTCCGCTTCCATGGTTCCATCCGCTGCCAGATCCACTCCCAGATATCTAAAACACTTTACTTCCTCCAGTTTTTCTCCATTCAAACTTACCTCCCAATTGACTTGACCCTCAACCCTACTGTACCTAATAACCTTGCTATTATTCACATTTACTCTTAACTTTCTTCTTTCACACACTTTAACAATATATTTATTTGCAGGGAAAAGGTGCAAGAGGTGAAAGAGGGCAAATGAGAGTTGTTGGGGTGATAGAGTATCATTAGATTTTATGGAGAATATAAAGATGTTTTAGATGGAGGTAAATAAAGTGCGTAAGACAGAACAAATGGGAACACCGGTGAAGGAGGCAAATGGGGAGTTAATAACAAGTAGTGATGAAGTGAGTAGGAGATGGAGTGAGTATTTTGAAGTTTTGTTGAATGTGTTTGATGATAGCATGACAGATATAGGATGTTTTAGTTGGGGAGGTGTGCGAAGTGAGAGGGTCAGGGAGAATGGTTTGGTAAATAGAGAAGAGGTAGTGAAAGCTTTGCAGAAGATGAAAGCCGGCAAGGCGGCAGGTTTGGACGGTATTGCAGTGGAATTTATTAAAAAGGTGGTGACTGTGTTGTTAATTGGTTGATACGGATATTCAGTGTATGTATAGATCATGGCGAAGTGCCCAAGGATTGGCGGAATGCATGCATAGTGCCATTATACAATGGCAAAGGGGATAAAGGTGAGTGTTCAAATTACAGAGGCATAAGTTTGTTGAGTATTCCTGGAAAATTATGTGGGAGGATATTGATTGAGAGGGTAAAGGTATGTAGAGAGCATCATATTAGGGAAGAGCAGTGTGGTTTTAGAAGTGGTAAAGGATGTGTGGATCAGGTGTTTGCCTCAAAGAATGTATGTGAGAAATACTTAGAAAATCAGATGGATTTGTATGTAGCATTTATGGATCTGGAGAAGGCATATAATAGGGTTGATGGAGATTCTCTGTGGAAGGTATTATGAGTGTGGGAGGTAAGATGCTAGAAGCAGTGAAAAGTTTTTACCAATGATGTAAGGCATGTGTACGAGTAGGAAGGGAGTAAAGTGATTGGTTCGCGCTGAATGTCTTTTTGAGGTGCATGATGTCTCCCTGGTTGTTTAATTTGTTTATGGATGGGGTTGTTAGAGAATTGAATGCAAGAGTTTTAGAGAAAGGGGCAAGTATGCAGTCTGTTGTGTATGAGAGGGCTTGGGAAGTGAGTCAGTTGTTGTTTGCTGATGATACAGTGCTTGTGGCTGATTCAGGTGAGAATCTGCAGAAGTTGGTGACTGAGTTTTTTAAAGTGTGTGAAAGGAGAAATTTGAGAGTGTGAATAAGAACAAGCTTATTAGGTTTAGTAGGGTTGAGGGACAAGTTAATTGGGAGATAAGTTTGAATGGAGAAAAACTGAAGGAAGTGAAGTGTTTTAGATATCTGGGGGTGGATTTAGCAGCGGATGGAACCATGGAAGTGGAAGTGAACCACAGGGTTGGGGAGGGGGCAAAGGTTCTGTGAGTGTTGAAGAATGTGTGGAAGGCGAGAACGTTATCTTGGAGAGCAAAAATGGGTATGTTTGAAGGAAAAGTGGTTCCAACAATGTTATATGGTTGTAAGGCATGGGCTATAAATAGAGTTGTGCAGAGGATGGTGGATGTGTTGGAAATGAAATGTTTGAAGGCAATGTGTGGTGTGAGGTGGTTCGATCAAGTAAGTAATGAAAGGGTAAGAAGGATGTGAGATCATAAAAAGAGTGTGGTTGCGAGAGCAGAAGAGGGTGTGTTGAAATGGTTTGGACACATGGAGAGAATGAGTAAAGAAAGATTGAGAAAGAGGATATATGTATCAGAGGTGGAGGGAAGAAGGAGAAGCGAGAGACCAAATTGGAGATGGAAGGATGGAGTGAAAAAGATTTTGAGCAGTCGGGGCCTGAACATACAGGAGGGTAAAGGTTTGCAAGGAATAGAGTTGATTGGAACAATGTGGTATACCAGGGCCAATATGTTGTCAGTGGACTGAACCAGGGCATGTGAAGCGTCAGGGGTAAACTGTGGAAAGTTTTGTGGGGCTTGGATGTGGAAAGGGAGTTGTGGTTTCGGTGCATTTCACATGACTGGTAGAGTCTGGGCAGGGGGATGCTGTTTTCTGTGTGGCTGGGTGGCAGCAAGAATGGATGAAGGCAGCAAGTATTAGTATGTACATGTGTGTATATATATATATTAAATTTTAGGGAGAATAAAAAGATGTTCTGGAAGGAGGTAAATAAAGTGCGTAAGACAAGGGAGCAAATGGGAACTTCAGTGAAGGGCGCAAATGGGGAGGTGATAACAAGTAGTGGTGATGTGAGAAGGAGATGGAGTGAGTATTTTGAAGGTTTGTTGAATGTGTTTGATGATAGAGTGGCAGATATAGGGTGTTTTGGTCGAGGTGGTGTGCAAAGTGAGAGGGTTAGGGAAAATGATTTGGTAAACAGAGAAGAGGTAGTGAAAGCTTTGCGGAAGATGAAAGCCGGCAAGGCAGCAGGTTTGGATGGTATTGCAGTGGAATTTATAAAAAAAAGGGGGTGACTGTATTGTTGACTGGTTGGTAAGGTTATTTAATGTATGTATGACTCATGGTGAGGTGCCTGAGGATTGGTGGAATGCGTGCATAGTGCCATTGTACAAAGGCAAAGGGGATAAGAGTAAGTGCTCAAATTACAGAGGTATAAGTTTGTTGAGTATTCCTGGTAAATTATATGGGAGGGTATTGATTGAGAGGGTGAAGGCATGTACAGAGCATCAGATTGGGGAAGAGCAGTGTGGTTTCAGAAGTGGTAGAGGATGTGTGGATCAGGTGTTTGCTTTGAAGAATGTATGTGAGAAATACTGAGAAAAGCAAATGGATTTGTATGTAGCATTTATGGATCTGGAGAAGGCATATGATAGAGTTGATAGAGATGCTCTGTGGAAGGTATTAAGAATATATGGTGTGGGAGGAAAGTTGTTAGAAGCAGTGAAAAGTTTTTATCGAGGATGTAAGGCATGTGTACGTGTAGGAAGAGAGGAAAGTGATTGGTTCTCAGTGAATGTAGGTTTGCGGCAGGGGTGTGTGATGTCTCCATGGTTGTTTAATTTGTTTATGGATGGGGTTGTTAGGGAGGTAAATGCAAGAGTTTTGGAAAGAGGGGCAAGTATGAAGTCTGTTGGGGATGAGAGAGCTTGGGAAGTGAGTCAGTTGTTGTTCGCTGATGATACAGCGCTGGTGGCTGATTCATGTGAGAAACTGCAGAAGCTGGTGACTGAGTTTGGTAAAGTGTGTGGAAGAAGAAAGTTAAGAGTAAATGTGAATAAGAGAAGGTTATTAGGTACAGTAGGGTTGAGGGTCAAGTCAATTGGGAGGTGAGTTTGAATGGAGAAAAACTGGAGGAAGTGAAGTGTTTTAGATATCTGGGAGTGGATCTGGCAGCGGATGGAACCATGGAAGCGGAAGTGGATCATAGGGTGGGGGAGGGGGCGAAAATTCTGGGGGCCTTGAAGAATGTGTGGAAGTCGAGAACATTATCTCGGAAAGCAAAAATGGGTATGTTTGAAGGAATAGTGGTTCCAACAATGTTGTATGGTTGCGAGGCGTGGGCTATGGATAGAGTTGTGCGCAGGAGGATGGATGTGCTGGAAATGAGATGTTTAAGGACAATGTGTGGTGTGAGGTGGTTTGATCGAGTAAGTAACGTAAGGGTAAGAGAGATGTGTGGAAATAAAAAGAGCGTGGTTGAGAGAGCAGAAGAGGGTGTTTTGAAGTGGTTTGGGCACATGGAGAGAATGAGTGAGGAAAGATTGACCAAGAGGATATATGTGTCGGAGGTGGAGGGAACGAGGAGAAGTGGGAGACCAAATTGGAGGTGGAAAGATGGAGTGAAAAAGATTTTGTGTGATCGGGGCCTGAACATGCAGGAGGGTGAAAGGATGGCAAGGAATAGAGTGAATTGGAGCGATGTGGTATACCGGGGTTGACGTGCTGTCAGTGGATTGAATCAAGGCATGTGAAGCGTCTGGGGTAAACCATGGAAAGCTGTGTAGGTATGTATATTTGCGTGTGTGGACGTATGTATATACATGTGTATGGGGGGGGGTTGGGCCATTCCTTTCGTCTGTTTCCTTCCGCTACCTCGCAAACGCGGGAGACAGCGACAAAGTATAATAAAAAATAATAAATATATATATATATATATATATATATATATATATATATATATATATATATATATATATATATATGTATATGCTGATATGTATATGTGCATGTACGAGCGTTTATGTATATATATGTGTGTGTGATGGGTTGGGCAATTCTTTGTCTGTTTCCTTGTGCTACCTTGCTAACATGGGAAACAGTGACTAAGTATAATAATAAGGAAATAATAAGATATATTTTCACACATATTCGCCATTTCCTGCATTAGCAAGGTAGTGTTAAGAACAGAGGACTGAGCCTTAAAGGGAATATCCTCATTTGTCCCCCTTCTCTCTTCCTTCTTTTGGAAAATTAAAAACAAGGGAAGATTTCCAGGCCCCTGCTTCCTCCCCTTTTAGTCACCTTCTACAACACGCTGGGAATTCATGGGAAGTATTCTTTCTCCCCTTCCCCTAGGGATGAATGGCAGGGAGCCACATCCTGTATGAACACTTTGGCTTCACACTGATTGAACTAATCTGGAAGATAATGACACATTAGCTCGAGGTAACTATGTCTGTCCCTAGTTTCATTCTTTGGCAAGACCTCAAGGTCCCCAACCCCATGATAATGAAAAAATCCGTACCATTAGTGAAGCAGTGAACTTTACAGTGATTGCAGTGTGCTTGGGAGTAAATGGATCATAGCCTGGTCTACTGTACATATGCCTACCATGGCCACCTATCACAGAATAGGTGTACTCATCATAGCACAAGACACTTCTGAAATGAGCCTTACCCCACACTACATATTTCTTGCAAAAATTGACTTTTTTCCATTGGTGCCTATGGGTTACAAGCAGTTTGGGATGCTGCCTGTAGCTCTAGTACTAAAGATCCTTGTATAAGCAGCGCTGCACTGTCCATAGCAACACATCACTGAGGAACCTAGGATTTTTTCTTTTTTAATTCTTTTACAATCAAACTTGGATCTGCAACTGCTTGATGTTTTAAGAACATTCTGAGTACATGGATAGGTTTTTCTGGATTTTCCAATGTGCTTCACGTTCGTTGGTGTAGTGGTGCCACCACTATCATTAAATTTCTTTACATATTGTTGTACTTATGTACACAGCTGTAATATTAGACACTTCCTTAAGTGGCTTATTTTCCTTTTAAAGTGCAACTATAAAAGCCATAGTAGGAGGTAGAGGTACAAAAAGGGGAAAAAGAATGAAAATCCAGGGCATAAGTGGGGAGTAAGACAGTGCATTCCCACTTCTTGCAACAGTGGGCTTTTGTAGTATATCAGCATGTCACATAGTTGCAGCTGCTTGCCAGAGGGTGCCACATTCACTAGCTGACACCAGCACTATTTTATTTCAGGTGGTTTAAAGTGATTTATTTCAATGTATAATTGCCATGGGCCCACTCAGGGTTAGGGGATGGGTGGGGCAGCCTTCTTTTCTTGTATTTTAGATTCTAGAAGACAGAACAGAAGAAGGTGCAAAGCTGGAAATGTCCATACTCCCCAAAGGCTCAGGTTGTGGTGTGTAAATGTATGGATGTAAACAAGATGAGAACAGAGGAGGGATGGGTAGTATGTTCAAGGAAAGAACTTGATGTTCTGGCTCTGAGTGAAACAAGAATTAAGGGTAAAGGGAAAGAATAGTTTAGCGAGAGGACAAGAACTAAGGAATGAGTAGCACTACTCCTGGAGCAGGAGTTGTGAGAGTGTGTGAAACTGTAAGGAAGTGAATTCTAGACTGATATGAGCAAAAAGAAAAAAATAAAAGTGGATGGTGAGACATGGGTGATCATTAATGCTTATGCACCTGGCCATGAGAAGAAAGATCATGAGTGGTAAGTGATTTGGGAGCAGCTAGTGCATGCATCAGTAGGTTTGATTCAAGAGACCAGGTATTAGCAATGGATGATTTGAACGCTAAGGTGAGTAATGTGGCAGTTGAGGATATAATTAGGATGCGTGGGGTTTCCAGTGCTGTAAATGAAAATGGTGAACAGCTTGGGGAGTAGTGTGCTGTAAAAGGACTGGTGACTAGGAATACCTGGTTTTAAGAAAGGGACATACATAAGTATACATTTGTGAGCAGGAAAGATGCTCAGCTGGCATTATTGGGTTACATATTGATTAATGTGTGTAAAAGAGTGACTTTTGGATGTAAATGTGCTGAGAGGGGCAACTGGTGGAATGCCTGATTATTACCTTGTGGAGACAAGGTTGAAGAGTTGTTGAGCTCATAGGAAAAGAGGAAACAATATCAATGAGAAGAGAGTGGTGAGAGTAAGTGGGCTCGGAAAAGAGACATGTATGAAGAAATGCAATGAGAGGTTGAGTGTAGAATGGCAAAAGGTGAGAGTGGGGAGTGGTTGATGAATGTGAGGTATTTAGGGCAGCGATACTAGCATGTGCATGAGATGCATGTGGCAAGCAAAAGGTGGGAGGTGGGCAGATTACAAAGGATATTGAGTGGAGGAATGGAGAAGTAAAGTTGCTAGTGAAAGAGAAAAGAGGTGTTTAGGCAGTGTATTAGGTAAAACAGCAAGAGGTCAAGAGGAAGGTGGAGGGGTTGAAAAGGAGGGCAAATGAGAGTTAGGGTGAGTGAGTATCAGTCAAATTTAAGAGAATAAGATGCTTTGGAAGGAGGTTCATAATGTGCAGAAAATAAGAGAACAAATAGGAACATCAGTGAAGGGGGCAAAAGGGGAATTGGTAACAGGTAGTGATGAAGTGAGGAGGAGATGGAGCGAATATTTTCAGGGACTTTTGAATCTGCTTGATGATATAGTGACTGATGTAAGGTGCTTGGGTTTGGATGGTATGTGAAGTGAGAAAACCATGGAGAGTGGTTTTGTGAAGAGAGGAGGTGGTGAAAGCCTTACATAAGATGAAATGTGGCAAGACAGCTTGAGTGAATGGTATTGTAGTTGAATTTATGAAGAAAGAGGGTGACTATGTTGTTGATTGGTTAATTAGGTTTTTCATTGCATGTATGGATCATGGTAAGGTGCCTTAGGATTGATGGAATGCATGTATAGTGCCATTGTATAAAGATAAGGGGGATAAAAAGGTAAGTATTCAAAATATAGAGGCTTAAGTTTTTTGAGTGTACCTAATAAGTTGTATGGGAGGGTAGTTATTTAGAGGGTGAAGGCTTGTACAGACCATCAGATTGAGGAGGAGCAGTGTGGTTTCAGAAGTGGTAGAGGATTTGTGGATCTGGTGTTTGCTATAGAGAAAGTGTGTGAAATATACTTAGAGAAATGTATGGATATGTATGTGGCAATAATGGGTCTGTAGAAAGCAAATGATAGGGTTAATAGTGATGCCTTGTGGAATGTCTTAAGAATATATGATGTGTGAGAAAAGCTAATAGAAGCAGTAAGAAGTTTTTATCGTGTGTAAGGTATGTGTACCAGTGGGGAGAGAGAAGCATGGTTCCAAGTGAAAGATAGTCTGTGGTAAGGGTGTGTGATGTCACCATGGTTGTTTGATTTGGATGGGGTGAGGGAGGTAAAAGCAAGAGTTGTTGAGAGTGGTGAGTATGTGGCCTGTGAAGTGAGTCATTTGTTTGTTGATAGATTTGAGTGTTGGCAGATTTGAGTGTGAAACTGCAGAAGTTAGTGACTGAGTTTGGAAGGTTATGTGAAATGAGGTATTCAAAATGAATATGAATAAAAGTAAGGTCATTAAGTTTAGCAGGGTTGAGGAACAAGTTAGTTGGGTTGTGAGTTTGAATGGTGAGAACTTGGAGGAAGTGAACTGATTTAGATACCCTGGAGTGGACATAGCAGCAGATGGAACCTTGTAAGTGGAATTGAGTCATGAGGTGGGTGAGGGGGCAAAGGTTTGGGAGTGCTGAGGAATGTGTGTAAAGAGAGACCTTTATTCGGGATGGCAAAAATGGATGTGTTTGAAGGAATTGTAGTCCAGCACTTTTTATATGGAAGTGAGTTGTGCAGAGTAGGGTGGATGTTATGGAAATTCAGTGTTTGAGGATGATATGTGGTTTGATAGAGTAAGTATTGAAAGCATTAGAGAGAGGTGTGATAATGAAAAGATTATGGGTGAGAGAGCTGAAAAGGGTGTGCTGAAATGGTATCAGTATAGGAAGATAATGAGCAAGGAAAAGATGACAGAGAGGATATATACATCAGAAGTGGAGATAAAAAAGGAGAATGAAGACCAAATGGGAGATGGAAGGATGGAGTGAAAAAGATTTTGAGCAATTTAGGGCTTGAACATGCAGGAGGGTGAAAGGTGTGCACAGGATAGAATGAATTTGAATGATGTGGTATACAGGAGTTGACATATTGTAAATGATGTAAGCTAGGGCATGTGAAGTGTCTGGGGTAGACCATTGAAAAAGGTCTGTGGGGCCTGTTTTTGGATAAGGAGCTGTGGTTGTGGGGCATTGCATATGACAGCTAGAGAATGGATGTGAATGGATGCAGCCTTTCTTTGTCTGTTCTGGGCACTACCTTGATAACATGGGAAATAGCAATAAAGTATGAAGAAAAAATATACATATGTATGTAAGTGTGAGAAAGATGGGAGATGGGCAGATTACAAAGGGTATTGAGTGATGGGATGAAGAAGTAAGATTGCTAGTGAAAGAGAAGAGAGAGGCGTTTGGACGATTTTAGCAGGGAAGTAGTGCAAATGACTGGGAGATGTATAAAAGAAGGCGGCAGGAGGTCAAGAGAAAGGTGCAGGAGGTGAAAAAGAGGGCAAATGAGAGTTGGGGTGAGAAAGTATCATTAAATGTTTGGGAGAATAAAAAGTGTTTTGGAAAGAGGTAAATAAGATGAGAATAAATGGGAACATCAATGAAGGGGGCAAATGGGGAAGTGATAACAAGTAGTGATGAAGTGAGAAGGAGATGGAGTGAGTATTTTGAAGGTTTGTTGAATGTGTTTGATGATAGAGTGGCAGATGTGAGGTGTTTTAATCAGGGTGGTGTGCGAAGTGAGATTGGTCAGGGAGAATGGTTTGGTAAACAGAGAAGAGGTAGTGAAAACTTTGTGGAAGATGAAAGCCTGCAAGGCGGCAGGTTTGGATGGTATTGCAGTGGAATTTATTAGAAAAGGGGGTGACTGTGTTGTTGACTGATTGGGAGGGATATTCAATGTATGTATGTATGGCTCATGGTCAAGTGCCAGAGGATTGGCAGAATGCATGCATAGTGCTATTGTACCAAGGCAAAGGGGATAGAGGTGAGTGTTCAAATTACAGAGGCATAAGTTTGTTGAGTATTCCTGGGGAATTATATGGGAGTGTATTGATTGAGAGGGTAAAGTTATGTAAAGAGCATCAGATTAGGGAAGAGCAGTGTGGTTTCAGAAGTGGTAGAGGATGTGTGGATCAGGTGTTTGCTTTGAAGAATGTGAGAAATACGTAGAAAAACAGATGGATTTTTATGTAGCATTTATGGATCTGGACAAGGTATATGATAGGGTTGATAGAAATGCTTTGTGGAAGGTTTTAAGAGTATATGGCATGGGAGGTAAGTTTCTAGAAGCGGTGAAAAGTTTTTATCAAGGATGCAAAGTATGTGTACGAGTTTGTTCAAAGGAATAGTGGTTCCAACAGTGTCATATGGTTGTGAGGCTTGGGCTATATAGATAGGGTTGAGCAGAGGAGGGTGGATGTGTTGGAAATGAAATGTTTGTGGACAATATGTGGTGTGAGGTGGCTTGATCGAGTAAGTAATGAAAGGTTAACAGAGATGTGTAGTAATAAAAAGAGTGTGGTTGAGAGAGCAGATGAGGGTTTGTTGAAATGGTTTGGACACATGGAGAGAATGAGTGAGGAAAGATTGACAAAGAGGTATATGTGTCAGAGGTGGAGGGAAGAAGAAGCAGGAGACCAAATTGGAGGTGGAAGGATGGATTGAAAAAGGTTTTGAGCGATTGGGGCCTGAACATACAGGAGGGTGAAAGGCATGCAAGGAATAGAGCGAATTAGAACGATGTGGTATACTGGGGTGGACTTGCTGTCAATGGATTGAACCAGGGTATATAAAGCAGATATCTGGGGTAAACCATGGGGCTTGGACATGGAAAGGATGCTATGGTTTTGGTGCATTACACATGACAGCTAGAGACTGAGTGTGAACGAATGTGGCCTTTTTTGTCTTTTCCTGGCACTACCTCGCTGTTGAGGGAAGGAAGGGGGGATGTTATTTCATGTGTGGCGGGGTGGCGTTGAGAATGGATGAAGACAGCAAATATGAATATGTACATATGTATATATGTATATATCTGTGTGTGTGTATGTATACGTTGAAATGTATGTGTATGTATATATGTGTGTATGGGCGTTTATGTGTATACATGTGTACATGGGTGGGTTGGGTCATTCCTCGCCTGTTTCCTTGCGCTACCTTGGTGATGTGGTAGACGGTGAATATGTATAATGAATAGATGTAAGGTATTGATTAGGTTTGATAATGCTAAGAGACAGGTAAGTTGTGATAGTATGAATGGCGAGAACTTGGAAGAAAAGTGTTTTAGTTACCTGGGAGTGGATTTGGCTGCCATTGGAACCATGGAAGTGGATGTAAGTCACAGGGTGGGGGCATTGTGGAATGTTTGGAAAGAGGTCACTATCTGAAAGAATGACAGTTGGTGTGTTTGAAGGTATAGTAATCTCACTGACGTATAAATATAAGGTATTAGCTACAGGTGAGAATTTAGAGAAGGGGTTGATGAATTTGCTTGAAATGAAATATTTGAGGACAATACGTGGTGTTATGAAGGTTGGTCAAGTAAGTAATGTTGATGTGAGAATGAGGCGTGGTAATAAGAGTGTGGTTGAGAAAGCTGAATTGGATGTGCTGAAATGTTGTGGGTATATAGAGAATAAATGAGGAGATATTGACAGAGCAGGTTTTTGTATCATGTCATAAGTGGAGGGGACACAAAGAAGGAGGAGAGCAGGTTGTAGATGGAATGATGGTATGAAATGAAAAAGATATTAGGTGAGTGGGTCCTGAACATGCAAGAGGGTGAAAAGCATGCATAGGGATAGAGTGAATTAGAGCAATATTATTTACAGGGAGTAATGTTTTCTCACTCTACTGAATTTGGGCCCATTAAGCAGCTGGGGAAACTGAGGCACTGTGGTTCCAATGTATTACACATAACAGCAAGAGAATGGATGCGAGCAAATAAGGCCCTTTCATAGTCTATTCCTGACACAAACTACTTGCTGGAAATGGCAAACAGATATGAAAAAAGAGGAAGATACATAGATAATATGTGCCATCGGACCCTTCTACTTGAGGTTACATTGTCAGAGAACTTTTGATGTAAAGGAGTTCATCTGTTGCTCTGCAATATGTAGTGCAGCCTTAGATCTCTAGGAGCTCCTGGAAAAGGGGCCCTGAGATAACACCAAGATAGTCTGAAAGGAATCCTGGGGTATAGATACTAGTATGATAATGATAGAATATGGTGTTGGTGGATGCTACCTGCATAAGGTTAAACTGCAAGTGGAAAGTTATCTGGTAAAGTTGTAAATGGATGCACAGGAATACATTTTCATCAAGAAACTAACTTTAAAGGAGTCCACCACTTCATAGTTATAGGTCGTAGTGTAGCCTTGAAGTTGCAGGAGCCCCCATAAAAAGGTTCCAGGGATTATATGATTAAGAAAGAAATTGTTATGCATGCCAATATAGCATCTTGCATTTTATAGATGTCTGTGCAGAGCTCGCAGAATGAAAATGACATTGATGGTACCACTGGAAGTAGAAACCACGTTGATGAACCCAGTCGCAAGAGGCGCAAAGGATCATATGCCAACAGTAGCTGCAATAACAATAACAGCTATGATATTCAAATGTCTCAAGAGGTAGGTCCCGTAAGAAAAATTTCTTGTGAGGTTCATGGACTTTTTCAGTGTACCTTCTCAATGCAAGTGTCCCTCCAGGGTCATTTTAGTCTGTGTTCCTATCTACAACACTGATGAGATGATGCACAGGAAATGAACAAACTATTTGCTTCCTTATTTATAGGAAAAGGATTGGAGAATATGGATGGGCAGAATGGGATAGAAGTTACAAAATGAAATGGAATATTTTTGTGAAGGACAGCATGAAAACATTTGTGTTACCTCTTGTCCTTGCTTCAGAATCTGCCAGCTGATAAGTAAATTCAGAGCAGATTTTCCTTTATATATCTTGTATAATGTAGAATCTGACATTTACTGCATTTTCTCCAACAGGACTTTCTGTCACCTTCATTTGGCCACCTACCAGTTATTCTATCAACCTCTTCTTGAACTGCTTGTGTCTTTCTCTTTATCATTTCAGCACTATTGTACTTTCATAAAAAATTGCCTCATTTTATCTCATCTGTGGTCTGTCCTATGAGATTTAAACATTCTTAGAGTATTCTCTAGAAATTTAAGGTTAGAATTTTCTAACTTTCTGTCTTTTGGTGTGGAAACAAGCTTTCCTGACCTTTTGCTACACTCTCAAATGAATAGCAGCAGCTTGCTTATTTTAGGTCCACCTTTGGTCAGTCAGAGATTGCCACAGAGGTGATGTTATTGACCCGCTTGCTCTTGGCCACTCAAAGATCAGAATTACCCTGTCATGTGCTGTCAAGGTATGCTACCAAACCATTTTTTCCTTCTCATGGATTGTTTTCTGTTTCCTTCTTTTTTGTGCTATTATATAGTTTATAAGGATATTCAGTGTATGTATGGATCATGGTGAAGTGCCTGAGGTTTGGCAAAATGCATGCATAGTGCCACTGTACAAAGGCAAAGGGGATAAAGGTGAGTGTTTAAATTACAGAGGCATAAGTTTGTTGAGTATTCCTGGAAAATTATCTGGGAGGGTATTGATTGAGAGGGTAAAGGCATATATAGAGCATCAGATTGGAGAAAAACAGTGTGGTTTCAGAAGTGGTAGAGGATATGTGGATCAAGTATTTGCTTTGAAGAATGTATGAGAGAAATACTTAAAAAAACAGATGGATTTTTGTATAGCATTTATGGATCTGGAGAAGACATATGATAGAGATGCTTTGTGGAAGGTTTTAAGAGAATATGGTGTGGGAGGCAAGTTGCTAGAAGCTGTGAAATTGTTTTACCAAGGATCTAAGGTATGTGTGCGAGTAGGAAGAGGGGAAAGTGATTGGTTCTCAGTGAATGTCGGTTTGCGGCAGGGGTGCGTGACGTCTCCATGGTTGTTTAATTTGCTTATGGATGAGTTGGTTAGGGAGGTGAATGCAAGAGTTTTAGAGAGAGGGGCAAGTATGCAGTCTGTTGTGGATGAGAGGGCTTGGGAAGTGAATCAGTTGTTGTTCACTGATGATACAGCACTGGTAGGTAATTCAGTTGAGAAACTGCAGAAGCTGGTGACTAAGTTTGGTGAAGTGTGTGAAAGAAGAAAGTTGAGAGTTAATTGGGTTGTGAGTTTGAATGGAGAAAAACTGGAGGAAGTGAAGTGTTTTAGATACCTGGGAGTGGACTTAGCAGTGGATGGAACCATGGAAGTGGAAGTGAGACACAGAGTGGGGAAGGGGGCGAAGGTTCTGGGAGCGTTGAAGAATGTCTAAGGCAAGGATGTTATCTCGGAGAGCAAAAATGGGTATGTTTGAAGGAATTGTTGTTCCAACGATGTTATGTGGTTGCGAGGCGTGGGCTATAGATAGGGTTGTGCGGAGGAGGGTGGATGTGTTGGAAGTGAAATTTTTGAGGAGAGTATGTGGTGTGAGGGGGTTTGATTAAGTAATGAAAGGGTAAGAGAGAAGTGTGGTAATAAAAAGAGTATGGTTGAGAGAGCAGAAGAGGGTGTGGTGAAATGGTTTGTTCACATGGAGAGCATGAGTGAGGAGAGATTGACAAAGAGGATATATGTGTCAGAGGTGGAGGGAAGAAGGAGAAGCGGGAAACCAAATTGGAGGTGGAAGGATGGAGTGTGAAAGATTATGAGCAGGAGGGTGAAAGGCATGCAAGGAATAGAGTGAATTGGAATGATGTGGTATACTGGGGTGGATGTGTTGTCAATGGATTGAACCAGGGCATGTGAAGCGTCTGGGGTAAACCGTGGAAAGGTCTGTGGAGCTTGGATGTGGAAAGGGAGCTGTGGTTTCGGTACATTACACATGACAGCTAGAGACTGAGTGTGAACGAATGTTCACCCCTGCCGCAAACCTACATTCACTGAGAACCAATCACTTTCCTCTCTTCCTACACGTACACATGCCTTACATCCTTGATAAAAACTTTTCACTGCTTCTAACAACTTGCCTCCCACACCATATATTCTTAATACCTTCCACAGAGCATCTCTATCAACTCTATCATATGCCTTCTCCAGATCCATAAATGCTACATACAAATCCATTTGCTTTTCTAAGTATTTCTCACATATATTTTTCAAAGCAAACACCTGATCCACACATCCTCTACCACTTCTGAAACCACACTGCTCTTCCCCAATCTGATGCTCTGTACATGCCTTCACCCTCTCAATCAATACCTTCCCATATAATTTACCAGGAATACTCAACAATCTTATACCTCTGAAATTTGAGCACTCACTCTTATCCCCTTTGCCTTTGTACAATGGCACCATGCACGCATTCCGCCAATCCTCAGGCACCTCACCGTGAGTCATACATACATTAAATAACCTTACCAACCAGTCAACAATACAGTCACCCCCTTTTTTTAATAAATTCCACTGCAATACCATCCAAACCTGCTGCCTTGCCGGCTTTCATCTTCCGCAAAGCTTTTACTACCTCTTCTCTGTTTGCCAAATCATTTTCCCTAACCCTCTCACTTTGCACACCACCTCGACCAAAACATCCTATATCTGCCACTCTATCATCAAACACATTCAACAAACCTTCAAAATACTCACTCCATCTCCTTCTCACATCATCACTACTTGTTATCACCTCCCCATTTGCGCCCTTCACTGAAGTTCCCATTTGCTCCCATGCCTTACGCACTTTATTTACCTCCTTCCAGAACATCTTTTTATTCTCCCTAAAATTAATGATGCTCTCTCACCCCAACTCTCATTTGCCCTCTTTTTCACCTCTTGCACCTTTCTCTTGACCTCCTGTCTCTTTCTTTTATACATCTCCCACTCATTTGCATTTTTTCCTTGCAAAAATCATCCAAATGCCTCTCTCTTCTCTTTCACTAATAATCTTACTTCTTCATCCCACCACTCACTACCCTTTCTAATCAACCTACCTCCCACGCGTCTCATGCCACAAGCATCTTTTGCGCAAGCCATCACAGCTTCCCTAAATACATCCCATTCCTCCCCCACTCCCCTTACTTCCATTGTTCTCACCTTTTTCCATTCTGTACTCAGTCTCTCCTGGTACTTCCTCACACAAGTCTCCTTCCCAAGCTCACTTACTCTCACCACTCTCTTCCCCCCAACATTCTCTCTTCTTTTCTGAAAACCCCTACAAATCTTCACCTTCGCCTCCACAAGATAATGATCAGACATCCCTCCAGTTGCACCTCTCAGCACATTAACATCCAAAAGTCTCTCTTTCACGCGCCTATCAATTAACACATAATCCAATAACGCTCTCTGACCATCTCTCCTACTTACATACGTATACTTATGTATATCTCGCTTTTTAAACCAGGTATTCCCAATCACCAGTCCTTTTTCAGCACATAAATCTACAAGCTCTTCACCATTTCCATTTACAACACTGAACACCCCATGTATACCAATTATTCCCTCAACTGCCACATTACTCACCTTTGCATTCAAATCAACCATCACTATAACCCAGTCTTGTGCATCAAAACCACTAATACACTCATTCAGCTGCTCCCAAAACACTTGCCTTTCATGATCTTTCTTCTCATGCCCAGGTGCATGTGCACCAATAATCACCCATCTCTCTCCATCAACTTTCAGTTTTACCCATATCAATTTAGAATTTACTTTCTTACACTCTATCACATACTCCCACAACTCCTGTTTCAGAAGAAGTGCTACTCCTTTCCTTGCTCTTGTCCTCTCACTAACCCCTGACTTTACTTCCAAGACATTCCCAAACCACTCTTCCCCTTTACCCTTGAGCTTCGTTTCATATAGGTTAAGGAGGTGAATGCAAGAGTTTTGGAAAGAGGGGCAAGTATGAAGTCTGTTGTGGATGAGAGAGCTTGGGAAGTGAGTCAGTTGTTGTTCGCTGATGATACATCGCTGGTGGCTGATTCATGTGAGAAACTGCAGAAGCTGGTGACTGAGTTTGGTAAAGTGTGTGAAAGAAGAAAGTTAAGAGTAAATGTGAATAAGAGCAAGGTTATTAGGTACAGTAGGGTTGAGGGTCAAGTCAATTGGGAGGTAAGTTTGAATGGAGAAAAACTGGAGGAAGTAGTGTTTTAGATATCTGGGAGTAGATCTGGCAGCGGATGGAACCATGGAAGCGGAAGTGAATCATAGGGTGGGGGAGGAGGCGAAAATCCTGGGAGCCTTGAAGAATGTGTGGAAGTCGAGAACATTATCTCAGAAAGCAAAACTGGGTATGTTTGAAGGAATAGTGGTTCCAACAATGTTGTATGGTTGCGAGGTGTGGGCTATGGATAGAGTTGTAGCAGGAGGGTGGATGTGCTGGAAATGAGATGTTTGAGGACAGTGTTTGGTGTGAGGTGGTTTGATCGAGTGAGTAATGTAAGGGTAAGAGAGATGTGTGGAAATAAAAAGAGCATGGTTGAGAGAGCAGAAGAGGGTGTGTTGAAATGGTTTGGGCACATGGAGAGAATGAGTGAGGAAAGATTGACCAAGAGGATATATGTGTCGGAGGTGGAGGGAACGAGGAGAAGTGGGAGACCAAATTGGAGGTGGAAAGATGGAGTGAAAAAGATTTTGAGTGATCGGGGCCTGAACATGCAGGAGAGTGAAAGGTGGGCAAGGAATAGAGTGAATTGGATCGATGTGGTATACCGGGGTTGACGTGCTGTCAGCGGATTGAATCAGAGCTTGTGAAGCGTCTGGGGTAAACCATGGAAAGTTGTGTGGGGCCTGGATGTGGAAAGGGAGCTGTGGTTTTGGGCATTATTGCATGACAGCTAGAGACTGAGTGTGAACGAATGTGGCCTTTGTTGTCTTTTCCTAGCGCTACCTCGCACACATGAGGGGGGAGGGGGATGGTATTCCATGTGTGGCGAGGTGGCGATGGGAATGAATAAAGGCAGACAGTGTGAATTGTGTGCATGGGTATATATGTATGTGTCTGTGTGTGTATATATATGTGTACATTGAGATTTATAGGTATGTATATTTGCGAGTGTGGACGTGTATGTATATACATATGTATGGGGGAGGGTTGGGCCATTTCTTTCGTCTGTTTCCTTGCGCTACCTCGCAAACGCGGGACACAGCGACAAAGCAAAATAAATAAATAAATAAATAAATGGAAAAAGGTGAGAACAATGGAAGTAAGGGGAGTGGGGGAGGAATGGGATGTATTTAGGGAATCAGTGATGGATTGCGCAAAAGATGCTTGTGGCATGAGAAGAGTGGGAGGTGGGTTGATTAGAAAGGGTAGTGAGTGGTGGGATGAAAAAGTAAGAGTATTAGTGAAAGAGAAGAGAGAGGCATTTGGACAATTTTTGCAGGGAAAAAATGCAATTGAGTGGGAGATGTATAAAAGAAAGAGACAGGAGGTCAAGAGAAAGGTGCAAGAGGTGGAAAAAAAGGGCAAATGAGAGTTGGGGTGAGAGAGTATCATTAAATTTTAGGGAGAATAAAAAGATGTTCTGGAAGGAGGTAAATAAAGTGCGTAAGACAAGGGAGCAAATTGGAACGTCAGTGAAGGGCGCAAATGGGGAGGTGATAACAAGTAGTGGTGATGTGAGAAGGAGATGGAGTGAGTATTTTGAAGGTTTGTTGAATGTGTTTGATGATAGAGTGGCAGATATAGGGTGTTTTGGTCGAGGTGGTGTGCAAAGTGAGAGGGTTAGGGAAAATGATTTGGTAAACAGAGAAGAGGTAGTGAAAGCTTTGCGGAAGATGAAAGCCGGCAAGGCAGCAGGTTTGGATGGTATTGCAGTGGAATTTATTAAAAAAGGGGGTGACTGTATTGTTGACTGGTTGGTAAGGTTATTTAATGTATGTATGACTCATGGTGAGGTGCCTGAGGATTGGCGGAATGCGTGCATAGTGCCATTGTACAAAGGCAAAGGGGATAAGAGTGAGTGCTCAAATTACAGAGGTATAAGTTTGTTGAGTATTCCTGGTAAATTATATGGGAGGGTATTGATTGAGAGGGTGAAGGCATGTACAGAGCATCAGATTGGGGAAGAGCAGTGTGGTTTCAGAAGTGGTAGAGGATGTGTGGATCAGGTGTTTGCTTTGAAGAATGTATGTGAGAAATACTTAGAAAAGCAAATGGATTTGTATGTAGCATTTATGGATCTGGAGAAGGCATATGATAGAGTTGATAGAGATGCTCTGTGGAAGGTATTAAGAATATATGGTGTGGGAGGCAAGTTGTTAGAAGCAGTGAAAAGTTTTTATCGAGGATGTAAGGCATGTGTACGTGTAGGAAGAGAGGAAAGTGATTGGTTCTCAGTGAATGTAGGTTTGCGGCAGGGGTGTGTGATGTCTCCATGGTTGTTTAATTTGTTTATGGATGGGGTTGTTAGGGAGGTAAATGCAAGAGTTTTGGAAAGAGGGGCAAGTATGAAGTCTGTTGGGGATGAGAGAGCTTGGGAAGTGAGTCAGTTGCTGTTCGCTGATGATACAGCGCTGGTGGCTGATTCATGTGAGAAACTGCAGAAGCTGGTGACTGAGTTCGGTAAAGTGTGTGGAAGAAGAAAGTTAAGAGTAAATGTGAATAAGAGCAAGGTTATTAGGTACAGTAGGGTTGAGGGTCAAGTCAATTGGGAGGTGAGTTTGAATGGAGAAAAACTGGAGGAAGTGAAGTGTTTTAGATATCTGGGAGTGGATCTGGCAGCGGATGGAACCATGGAAGCGGAAGTGGATCATAGGGTGGGGGAGGGGGCGAAAATTCTGGGGGCCTTGAAGAATGTGTGGAAGTCGAGAACATTATCTCGGAAAGCAAAAATGGGTATGTTTGAAGGAATAGTGGTTCCAACAATGTTGTATGGTTGCGAGGCGTGGGCTATGGATAGAGTTGTGCGCAGGAGGATGGATGTGCTGGAAATGAGATGTTTGAGGACAATGTGTGGTGTGAGGTGGTTTGATCGAGTGAGTAACGTAAGGGTAAGAGAGATGTGTGGAAATAAAAAGAGCGTGGTTGAGAGAGCAGAAGAGGGTGTTTTGAAGTGGTTTGGGCACATGGAGAGAATGAGTGAGGAAAGATTGACCAAGATATATGTGTCGGAGGTGGAGGGAACGAGGAGAAGAGGGAGACCAAATTGGAGGTGGAAAGATGGAGTGAAAAAGATTTTGTGTGATCGGGGCCTGAACATGCAGGAGGGTGAAAGGAGGGCAAGGAATAGAGTGATTTGGAGCGATGTGGTATACCGGGGTTGACGTGCTGTCAGTGGATTGAATCAAGGCATGTGAAGCGTCTGGGGTAAACCATGGAAAGCTGTGTAGGTATGTATATTTGCGTGTGTGGACATATGTATATACATGTGTATGGGGGGGGTTGGGCCATTTCTTTCGTCTGTTTCCTTGCGCTACCTCGCAAACGCAGGAGACAGCGACAAAGTATGATAATAATAATAATATAATATATATATGTAAGACAAGGGAGCAAATGGGAACTTCAGTGAAGGGTGCAAATGGGGAGGTGATAACAAGTAGTGGTGATGTGAGAAGGAGATGGAGTGAGTATTTTGAAGGTTTGTTGAATGTGTTTGATGATAGAGTGGCAGATATAGGGTGTTTTGGTCGAGGTGGTGTGCAAAGTGAGAGGATTAGGGAAAATGATTTGGTAAACAGAGAAGAGGTAGTAAAAGCTTTGCGGAAGATGAAAGCCAGCAAGGCAGCAGGTTTGGATGGTATTGCAGTGGAATTTATTAAAAAAGGGGGTGACTGTATTATTGACTGGTTGGTAAGGTTATTTAATGTATGTATGACTCATGGTTAGGTGCCTGAGGATTGGCGGAATGCGTGCATAGTGCCATTGTACAAAGGCAAAGGGGATAAGAGTGAGTGCTCAAATTACAGAGGTATAAGTTTGTTGAGTATTCCTGGTAAATTATATGGGAGGGTATTGATTGAGAGGGTGAAGGCACGTACAGAGCATCAGATTGGGGAAGAGCAGTGTGGTTTCAGAAGTGGTAGAGGATGTGTGGATCAGGTGTTTGCTTTGAAGGATGTATGTGAGAAATACTTAGAAAAGCAAATGGATTTGTATGTAGCATTTATGGATCTGGAGAATATATGGTGTGGGAGGCAAGTTGTTAGAAGCAGTGAAAAGTTTTTATCGAGGATGTAAGTCATGTGTACGTGTAGGAAGAGAGGAAAGTGATTGGTTCTCAGTGAATGTAGGTTTGCGGCAGGGGTGTGTGATGTCTCCATGGTTGTTTAATTTGTTTATGGATGGGGTTGTTAGGGAGGTGAATGCAAGAGTTTTGGAAAGAGGGGCAAGTATGAAGTCTATTGGGGATGAGAGAGCTTGGGAAGTGAGTCAGTTGTTGTTCGCTGATGATACAGCACTGGTGGCTGATTCATGTGAGAAA
This sequence comes from Panulirus ornatus, assembly GCF_036320965.1. Classification (NCBI taxonomy): domain Eukaryota; kingdom Metazoa; phylum Arthropoda; class Malacostraca; order Decapoda; family Palinuridae; genus Panulirus; species Panulirus ornatus. Next base: position 26,367,973 of record NC_092279.1, read on the forward strand.
CTGCAGAAGCTGGTGACTGAGTTTGGTAAAGTGTGTGAAAGAAGAAAGTTAAGAGTAAATATGAATAAGAGCAAGGTTATTAGGTACAGTAGGGTTGAGGGTCAAGTCAATTGGGAGGTAAGTGTGAATGGAGAAAAACTGGAGGAAGTAAAGTGTTTTAGATATCTGGGAGTGGATCTGGCAACGGATGGAACCATGGAAGTGGAAGTGGATCATAGGGTGGGGGAGGGGGCGAAAATTCTGGGAGCCTTGAAAAATGTGTGGAAGTCGAGAACATTATCTCGGAAAGCAAAAATGGGTATGTTTGAAGGAATAGTGGTTCCAACAATGTTGTATGGTTGCGAGGCGTGGGCTATGGATAGAATTGTGCGCAGGAGGATGGATGTGCTGGAAATGAGATGTTTGAGGACAATGTGTGGTGTGAGGTGGTTTGATCGAGTAAGTAACGTAAGGGTAAGAGAGATGTGTGGAAATGAAAAGAGCTTGGTTGAGAGAGCAGAAGAGGGTGTTTTGAAATGGTTTGGGCACATGGAGAGAATGAGTGAGGAAAGATTGACCAAGAGGATATATGTGTCGGAGGTGTAGGGAACGAGGAGAAGTGGGAGACCAAATTGGAGGTGGAAAGATGGAGTGAAAAAGATTTTGTGTGATTGGGGCCTGAACATGCAGGAGGGCGAAAGGAGGGCAAGGAATAGAGTGAATTGGATCGATGTGGTATACTGGGGTTGACGTGCTGTCAGTGGATTGAATCAGGGCATGTGAAGCGTCTGGGGTAAACCATGGAAAGCTGTGTAGGTATGTATATTTGCGTGTGTGGACGTATGTATATACATGTGTATGGGGGTGGGTTGGGCCATTTCTTTTGTCTTTTTCCTTGCGCTACCTTTCAAACGCGGGAGACAGCGACAAAGCAAAAAAAAAAGAAAAAAAAATATATATGTATATATTTCCCTTGGGATAGGGGAGAAAGACTACTTCCATATATTCCTCGCTTGTTATAGAAGGCGATTAAAGGGCGTGGGAGTGGGGGGCTGTAAAAACCCCCTCCTTGTCTCTAAATTTTTAAAAAGGTAGACAAAAGAAGGAGTCAAGCGGGGAGTGCTCATCCTCCTCGAAGGCTCAGACTGGAGTGTCTGAATGTGTATGGATGTCACCAAGATGAGAAGAAAGGAGGGATTAGTAGTATGTTTGAGGAAAGAAACCTGGATGTTCTGGCTCTGAGTGAAACGAAGCTCAAGGGTAAAGGGGAAGAGTGGTTTGGGAAAGTCTTGGTAGTAAAATCAGGGGTTGATGAGAGGACAAGAGCATAGAAAGGAGTAGCACTACTCCTGAAGCACTATGTAATAAGGGTGTAAGAGAGTTAAGTTCTAGATTGATGTGGGTAAAACTGAAAGTGGATGGAGAGAGATAGTTGATTATTGGTGCGTATGCACCTGGTCTTAAGAAGAAAGATCATGAGAGACAAGTGTTCTGGGAGCAGTTGAGTGAGTGAATTGGCAGTTTTAATGTACAAGACTCAGTTATAGTGATGGGTAATTTCAATGCGAAGGTAAGTGATGTGACAGTTGAGGGTTTAAATGGTGTACATGGGGTGTTCAGTGTTGTAAATGGAAATGGTGAAGAGCTTGTGGATTTGTGTGCTGAAAAAAGACAGGTGACTGGGAATACCTGGTTAAAAAAGAGAGATATACATAAGTATACATATGTATATACATAAGTATACATATATGGTGTGGGAGGCAAGTTGTTAGAAGCAGTGAAAAGTTTTTATCGAGGATGTAAGGCATGTGTATGTGTAGGAAGAGAGGAAAGTGATTGGGTCTCAGTGAATGTAGGTTTGCGGCAGGGGTGTGTGATGTCTCCATGGTTGTTTAATTTGTTTATGGATGGGGTTGTTAGGGAGGTGAATGCAAGAGTTTTGGAAAGAGGGGCAAGTATGAAGTCTGTTGGGGATGAGAGAGCTTGGGAAGTGAGTCAGTTGTTGTTTGCTGATGATACAGCACTGGTGGCTGATTCATGTGAGAAATTGCAGAAGCTGGTGACTGAGTTTGGTAAAGTGTGTGAAAGAAGAAAGTTAAGAGTAAATATGAATAAGAGCAAGGTTATTAGGTACAGTAGGGTTGAGGGTCAAGTCAATTGGGAGGTAAGTTTGAAGGAGGTAAGTTTGGAGGAAGTGAAGTGTTTTAGATATCTGGGAGTGGATCTGGCAGCGGATGGAACCATGGAAGCGGAAGTGGATCATAGGGTGGGGGAGGGGGCGAAAATCCTGGGAGCCCTGAAGAATGTGTGGAAGTCGAGAACATTATCTCGGAAAGCAAAACTGGGTATGTTTGAAGGAATAGTGGTTCCAACAATGTTGTATGGTTGCGAGGCGTGGGCTATGGATAGAGTTGTGCGCAGGAGGATGGATGTGCTGGAAATGAGATGTTTGAGGACAATGTGTGGTGTGAGGTGGTTTGATCGAGTAAGTAACGTAAGGGTAAAAGAGATGTGTGGAAATAAAAAGAGCGTGGTTGAGAGAGCAGAAGAGGGTGTTTTGAAATGGTTTGGGCACATTGAGAGAATGAGTGAGGAAAGATTGACCAAGAGGATATATGTGTCGGAGGTGTAGGGAACGAGGAGAAGTGGGAGACCAAATTGGAGGTGGAAAGATGGAGTGAAAAAGATTTTGTGTGATCGGGGCCTGAACATGCAGGAGGGTGAATAGAGGGCAGGGAATAGGGTGAATTGGATCGATGTGGTATACCGGGGTTGACGTGCTGTCAGTGGATTGAATCAGGGCATGTGAAGCGTCTGGGGTAAACCATGGAAAGCTGTGTAGGTATGTATATTTGCGTGTGTGGACGTATGTATATACATGTGTATGGGGGTGGGTTGGGCCATTTCTTTCGTCTGTTTCCTTGCGCTACCTCACAAACGTGGGAGACAGCGGCAAAAAAAAAAAAAAAAATATGACGTGAGGAGGTTTGATTGGATAAGAAATCATAAGGTCTGAGAGATGGGAAATAAGAAGAGTACATACAATTCAGAGAAATGAAGAGGTTGTGCTGAAATGGTTTTTGCATGGGTAGAGAATAAGTGAGGAAATGTTGACAAAGAAGGTATATGTGTCAGAATTAGAGGTGATAAGGAAAAGGGGGAGACTGAATTGTAGATAGAAAGGTGGAATGGAAAAGGCTTTGAGTGCTCTGTGTTTGAACGTACTGGAGGGTGTGAGGTGTGCACGGAGTAGAGCAAATCGAAGTGTTGTCTACAAGGGTTATGTCACAAGATCACTTTGTATTCATGAGTATCATTATAGGATACAACAATAAGCTAAGTTTCCCTCTTTTCCATGTCTTGACTAATCTAATGAGGATATATGAGGATGCTGATGAGGGAATAGTTTATCATTTACTCCCTCCCTGTTCAGGTCCCATAACATAAATAGATTTTGTCTCTGATATGTTAGGAGGAGCTCCACTTGTTTTATCTCCACCTCTGAGGGTTTTTCATAAGGGAGATGAAGATCTGATGGTCATTTTAAGAAAGGAAACACATTGAAAGAGAGCTACTCAGGATCCTCCCTTGACCAAAGTGTAAGACTCCCATTAGGTACCTAACTCCTTTAGTAGTCAGTGGGCAGGTAACTTTTTCTGCTAGAGGAAAGAGAGGAAAAACATGCTGGGACAAAAAACATACTAGAAAGTAGTGCTCAAAACTGCTTTAAAAATTACTTGGTACTAACATAAGAAGTACGCTTATTGGCTTAGAGCAGCTGAGTCTCAGGTGTAAGTCCCAAATCTAATAAATGGCTAGTGTTTCCCCACCAGGAAGAAATTGTCCCTCTATTTATCTGTATCTCTGAAGTCTGTTTCCTCCTGGAACTCTCTCAAGAGAGTGGCCATGACAAGAAAGTCTCCATAACTAGTAAACTCCAGTGCTGCATCTTAACCTTTAGTGCCTCACCTTAAACACGTCACTGACAGTGCAACTCTAATACATTGTTTGCAAAGGCTCATACCTAATGTTCCTCTTGACAACTTGCACCTAATGCTCTTGCATGATGTTCCTACCTACTACTTTTACCTCAGGTTTCTTTCTAATGCTCTTGCTTAATGTTCCTGCCGACTGCTTTTACCTCAGGTTTCTACTTAATGCTCCAGGCTAAATTTCGTACATACTATTTGTATTTATTACTTCTAACATTTTGCCTAAAGGCAGGGCTAGCACATAATGCATACCACAAGAAAATCTAGAGTAATGAAGAATGAGTTGTGTGAGTTAAGTTTTGTCAGATGTTATGTATAACAAGGAGAGATATGTGCTTGTGGACAGAATGCCAGTAGTAGACATGTGGGTGAGACAGAAAGAAAAGAGAGCTACCTAGGTTAGAGGAGTGCAACTTGACAACCACTAAAGTGCTGGATCTTTACATAGCCATCGCTAACCCTCCCAATACCCAAGTTGGTAGCACTGGTAGTATACCTCTCTGGTTGTTGGCTACCTACCAACTACTACCCACTTTGATATTTCTAAAAAATGTCTTATAGAATAACTCATGTTTGAGGGACGCTGTTTCAGAGAGGAAAAGGTTTTCAGTATCAAGAACCTATATTTTTCATCATTCCATTTCAAATAGTGGAGTTTGCCCCATCCACATCTAACATTCATTAAATCTTTTACTTATTCTTCTAACATTTCAAAAAATATATTGATTGTAAGTTCCACACTAACACCTAGATCTTGAATTTTTGTTATACTTCACCTATTTCTCCCCATGCAGAAAATATCCCTTTATTCTCATAAAATTGAACTCTCAAATTTGTTCCCAGATCCTTATCCACTTTCCTTATTTATGGTATGGTAATGATAACATGACAAGTGATAGCAAGCCTTGTGTGGATGAAGGCAAGCAAGTATGAATATGTACATGTGTTTATATGTCTGTGTATGTATATGTGTGATGTTGACATGTATATGTAACTGTATGTGCATGTAAATGCCTGTATGTATATATGAATGTGTACGAGTGGATGGGTCTTTCTTTGTCTGTTTCCTGCTGCTACCTTGCTGATGCAGGAAGTGGCGATCAAGTGTAATAGATGAATAACTAGATAATATGATTTTCAGCATTGTGCTTCTTGTGGGATCTTGGAGTGGGTGACAATAGAGAACTTCATGTGTCATGACCATTTAAAGTTCTCTTTCCCATCAGCATCAAACATCAACTTTGTGCAAGTAAGTTTTTAGATATTTCTTGTTATCCTTTTTTTGTTTATGTCACTGAAGATGATAGTGTTATGCTATTTTCAGTTTTAGTTGTGCGCATATATGTTTACCTTTTTGTACTCTATGGTGAGAGCTTACATTCTTGTCCAGTCTTTTCTTATAAACTAGTGTACTGTATTGGTCATATACATTCATGTGGATGCCATGGATCTCTGCCCACATGGGTGTTAGCTCAGTGATCTCAGCCTACCCATATTGATATAATTATCATTGAATGATTATGAGATATTGTGGGGAAGTGCCTGAGGACTGGCGGAATGCATGCATAGTGCCATTGTACAAAGGCAAAGGAGATGAAAGTGAGTTTTCAAATTACAGGGGCTTATGTTTGTTGAGTATTCCTGGGAAATTATATGGGAGGGTATTGATTGAGAGGGATGAAGGCATGTGCAGAGCATCAGATTTAGGAATAGCAGTGTGGTTTCAGAAGTGGATCAAGTGTTTGCTTTGAAGAATGTATGTGAGAAATACTTAGAAAAACAGATGGATTTGTATATAGCATTTATGGATCTGGAGATAGAGATGCTTTGTGGAAGGTTTTAAGAGTATATGGTATGGGTGGTAAGTTGCTAGAAGCAGTGAAAAGTTTTTACCAAGGATGTAAGGCATGTGTACGAGTTGGAAGAGAGGAAAGCGATTGGTTCCCGGTGAATGTCGGTTTGTGGCAGAGGTGCATGATGTTTCCATGTTTTTTTAATTTGTTTATGAATGGGATGGTTAGAGAGGTGAATGCAAGAGTTTTGTAGAGAGGGGCAAGTATGCAGTCTGTTGTGGATGAGAGGGCTTGGGGAAGTGAGTCAGTTGTTGTTCGCTGATGATACAGCTCTAGTGGGTGACTTGAATGAGAAACTGCAGAAGTTAGTGACTGAGTTTGGAGAAGTGTGTGAGAGGAGAAAGTTAAGAGTAAATATGAATAAGAGCAAGGTTATTAGGTTCAGTAGGGTTAAGGGACAAGTTAATTGGGATGTAAGTTTGAATAGAGAAAAACTGGAGGAAGTGAAGTGTTTTAGATATCTGGAAGGATGGAGTGAGAATGATTTTGAGTGATTGGGGCATGAACATACAAGAGGGTGAAAGGTGTGCAAGGAATAGAGTGAATTGGAACAATGTGGTGTACCGGGGTCGATGTGCTGTCAATGGATTGAACCAGGGCATGTGAAATGTCTGAGGTAAACCATGGAAAGGTCTATGGGGCCTGGATGTGGAAAAGCTGCTGTGGTTTTGGTGCATTACACATGACAGCTAGAGACTGAGTGTGAACGAATATGGCCTTTTTTCCCTGTTCCTGGCGCAGACTCGCTGCAGGGGAGATGCTATTTCGTGTGTGGTGGGGTGGTGACAGGAATGGATGAAGGCAGCAAGTATGGATTTTTGCTTTCATGATAGGTTTTTACAGATTTTTAAATTTTTTTTTTCATATTTCGTTAATACTAAGTGTGATTTTAACAGGGAAGAAATGGGAGTGGAAAGAGTGCACTTCTGTCAGCAGTAGTGGTTGGATTAGGTGGCAGCAGCCGAACAACAAATAGAGGAAACAGCCTTAAAGGTATGTAACTTTCTAATTTTTCATCAGTTCAGTTTAAGAGATTGTTATGTTAGTAAACATAGTATGATTGAGAGAGCTGAACAGGGTTTGCTGAAATGGTTTGGACATATGGAGAGGATAAATGAAGATTGACTAAGAGGAAATCCATGTCAGAATGGAGGGAGCAAAGGAAAGGGGGAAATCGAGAAGATGGAAGAATGGAGGGAAAGAGGTTTTGAGTTATTTGAGCCTGAAAATGGAGGAGGATGAGAGGCATGCATGGGATAGAAGGAATTTTAATGATGTTGTCTACAGGGGATGATGTGCTGTCAGCAAACTGAATCAGTGCATATGGCTGAAGTGGCCAGGGGAAATCATGACAAGGTATGTGAGGTTTGGCTTTGGTTAGGGATCATTGGTCTCCATGCATTATACATGACTGTTTGGGAGTGGATATGAACAAATGAGGCCATCCTTTGTCTTTTCCTCTTGCTAACATGCAAGTTTGCTGTTTTCATCAGAAATAGATGTATTTATGAATAATAGATAACACATATACCTTTACCTTAGTCTTATCAGAGCACAGCCTAAATGATATAACATTCTGGTCTTAACTCAATTTCTGGTTTAAGATATGTTGCCACTCTGTCATTATGCTTGACTCCTATTGCTCTTATATAGCTCAGTGTAGACTCCTAACTTGGTCATTCCTTACTTATTACATACGCTCTCTTAATGGTTAGCTAATGTGATCAGGTGCTGCTTGTGAAAACTCATTCCACCATCCACTTAATAAAGCTAGAGACAGTTTACTATGCATTATTTGATTTGAGTTGTATTACTTTACTCTTTTAATGTACATTTTAAAGCACATCTACATCATATGTGTTACTTCCAGTATTGAAAGCAGATTTGTTTAAAAGAATTCCTTCAAAGGCATGTTGAAATTCAGACTGAATATTCAGGTAGTACATATGCTGAAGAGACTGCATGTTAGTCTGGCTTTTAATGAATTGAATCGCTTGTACCCTAATTGCAAATGATTTGTGTTTACCAAAAGTAAATTACACCTACCAAATTGCAGATCTGCACTCAGGTCCACTCTCCCTCTATTTTATAACTGTACAACTCTGTCAAGACTGACAACATGGACATGGACAAGGAGGAGGACTATTTATATTTTGACACTGCATCCCATCCACCAGCATTACTCTGTGCACAATCAGATCTTAAGAATAAAACTGCGCAACACTTCTTACAAAGTTACCAAGACACATTCATTCATTCACTATCTCCCTTCCCAGACACTCTCTCCAACTACAGAACTTGACCAACAGACTCAACACCTGTGTTTGCAGAGGTTTCAGATTTTCACCCTCCTGCATGGTTCATCCCTCACGATCCCAGAGGTGAGCTATATACCAGCCTCACCAGATATTATCTTTTGCATACCAGCTTTGTGCACAGGGACCATCTGGAGCATTCTTCGTGAACTCTCCTCAAACCACTAATCCAGTCTGATAAAGCTTCACCTGATCTACAAAACCCACAGATCCACTAGAAAAAAACATACACAAACTCTAGGGGAGCAGCTTGGCCAGCACACACACTACATATAATCCAAGCTCCAAAACTTCACCTAAGGTAACCTCCCATCTCTAGACCATGCTGTCTTACACTTCATCATCTCCATCAACTGTGCCAGCAAAAGCCTCATAACACAGAATTAGAAAGTAGTATAACCCAAACTTCTCATCATAAGTTTCAGATCTCATCAAGCAGACATATACTGAAACAAAACCATTCACCTTTACGAGAGCCTATGAAACAAATCATTCTAAACAACACATAAACACTCTAATCACTGAGAAGCAAACAGCAAAATGTGTCAACCAGAAAATACAAAAGCAGTCAGCTCTATCAAATGATGAAAAAGATTTACACCAACCATACCATCCCAGCTAATCACTGAGAAGCAAACAGCAAAATGTGTCAACCAGAAAATACAAAAGCAGTCAGCTCTTATCAAATGATGAAAAAAATTTACACCAACCATACCATCCCAGCTACAACACATGGGATACTTCTAATTCAAACCATCATCATATTCTTCCAAAGAAGGCACGAAGATACACATGAAAAACTTTTCAAAAATTAGCCACAAACCAGCCATATCCACTAAACAGGACAGTATGAAAATCTCACGCACAATCACATCCTGAAACAGTTGCTCACCCATCCTTCATAACCATTGACATTAAGTACTCAATTAGACTTTGAAGAACTCTACTGCAGCAAGCCATAACATTGTATTGAACTTTCATTAGAAAACACTTTAGCCCAGTTGCAGTCCAACAACTTTTAAAGATATCTTCAAGCACTCCATGTTACATGGCAAAATCTCAAACATCTGGAAATCTGCCTACAGAATATTTATCCTGAAACTCACCAAACCATATTATGCTGCAGTCATTAGGATCCAAACTCCATGATAAACTGATCTACAACACTCAACCAAAATATCCCATTTTCATCCACACAGTGTAGCTTTAAATCCAGTCACTCTACTTCCCTGTCGTACAGAGGCCTAACAGTTCACATCATGGAGGGCTTCAACCAACCACAACTACCTTCCCACTCAGTATTAGTTGCAGTAGATAACAGAAGAGCATTAAACACTATCCCCTGTCATTCTCACGCAAAAGAAACCACCTTCTACATAAGTGACAAAAAATAATTGACCAGACTTGTAACTGGCCACCATACTAGTTATCTGCAGTTGTTTCACCACCAAAATCTTCTTGCTCTACAGTGGTAACAGTTCTCTCTCAAAAATGTGAGTTGCTGCTGCACATTTTATTGTTTATTTTACCTACACCAAAGTATGTATAACTGATTATCATTATTATGTTTTGTCTCAAATGATGAATTGTTCCACGCTATAATCATTGTGATTCATCGATGATTTTTATAACAGTAAAAGTACGAAGTTTGTAAAATTACCACTTGCACCAGTCAGATGCATTATTGCCAGGTCAGGCTATTGCTGACAATGTTGCCTCCATTTATGCAACAAAACTATGTGCTTCATCTTCATCAGCTTTCAGTGCTGTTAGTGTCCATAAAATCACTCTATCTGCAATCTGAAGACAGATTATCATCGTTTGTCTGATCCCCAAGCTGTAGCTGAAAGCCTCTTGGTTTCCTTCCTAGAAGTCTTACAAAAATGTGCTGTTATTGGCATGGCTGGAGGATGACTGACAGTGGGGAGAAATTATTGCACACCTCCATATGAGCCACCTCCCAGGCTTGGTGCAGGACCTTGAAATTGAAGGGCAAAACTTTATGAAAAGATATCTGTTTAGAGTTTTTTGTGATGAGCAGCTGATAAATATAATGATGTGTTGCTCTTTTTTCAGTTTTATGATGCAGAGGATTATGAGTATTGAGATCACAAAGAGCTCTGAGCTTCTCTCCTTCAGTGAACATATTTTGCAACTGCTCAGCTGTGGTACTAGTTCTGCAAACCCATAACTGCACAGCCTTTTCCATTCGATGTTAAACACCTCTCCTTTATACATGAGAAGCGCTTCTTTGATAGTGATACAGATAACATGTTACATGAATATGAAAAATTTACTAGATGCTATATACTTGTAGAGCATTGTTAGAAAATATGGGCTTTACAACTGAACAGCACCAAAGATGAGTAAAAGAGAAACAAATGGTGAAAGAGGACAAACAATACATTTTTCTCTTGTATCTGTATATCTGTCTATCTATATCTCTGATGTCTATTCCCACTGGGAACTGCCTCAAAGGGATGGCCATTGCTGGTGAACTCCAGTGCCACTTCTTAGCCATTAGTCCCCTCACCTTTAACAGGCTGCTGGCAGAGGGGCAACTCTAATGCAATGTTTCCAGAAGCTCCTTCCTATTGTTCTTACTGACATCTTCTACCTAATATGCCTACTTAATATTTTTGCCTAATGCTCCACCCTACTACTTCTACTTAATGGCCCTGCCAAATGTTCCTGCTCACTACTTCTACCTAATGCTCCAGCCTAAAGTTCTTACTTATATATTGCTCTTACCATATTGCCAAAAGGCATGACTGGTGCATAGTGCTTACCGCAGGAAAATCTAGAATTATGAAGAATGAGTTAAGTGTTTTGAAGTGTTATGTGTGACAAGGAGAGATAGTATGTTTGTGGACAGATTACCAGCTGTCCACCTGTGGGTGATACAGAAAGAAAAGACAGTTACCTGGGTCAGAAGAGTGCTACCTGATAACCACTGACATGGTGTTTCACTGTACTGCCATCACTAACACTTCCAGTACTCAGGCAGGTAGTACCAGTAAGATACATCCCTATAACAGTGTTATAGATAGTGGGGAAGTAAGATTGGAGGAGGAGTATATTAAGTATTTGATGATATGGAAGGAGAGATAAGGGAGAGAGCAGCACAGGTTAGAAGAGTCACTGGGTCCCTTAATAGAATAATGAAAGGTAGAGGTGTAAGTATGGAAATGAAGAAAGGATTGAGTAACAGCATAACCCTCCTGACCCTGAAATATGCAGCCAAAACATGGATATGGAATGAGTTATAAAGGTCAAGAATCCAGTCAATGGAAATTAGCTACTTGACAGGAGCATGTTGTATGACTAGATGGAATGAAGAAAGTAATGAGGGGATGTATTAAAGACTTGGTATGGCAGGGAATGCAAAGAGAATGAATTATGGAATGGTAGAGGGGTGAAACATAATTCTTTAAGGTGGTTTAAGGGTGTGTGGAAAGAATGCAAGATGTGGGTTTAAAAGAATGCAAGATGTGGGTTTACAAGGAAAGTGTACAATAATACAATTAAAGGAGTTGGAGTGAGAGGAAGACCACCTCTGACATGGGTAGATAGAGTGGAAGAGTACTGAAGAAAGAGAAATGATGTAAGAATGCATGGAATGATGTATAAGTGGGAGTCATGTAAGGACTGGGATAGATGGAGACTTTTACCATGACCAACCCTTTACAGGTGTTCCTGGAAGCAACGGACTTCAGAGATACAAATAGATATAGGTAGGGATCACTTAGCTCGCATATATATCTATCTGGAATCATAAATGGCAAATTTATCAGTTAATGATACGGATTTGATTTATGATTCTTGTTGTAACATGGAACTCTGATGAATCCTTTTAAACACTTTAGCTTCATAGGCACTATACAATAGGTAAGTAAGCCCGTGGTATTGATTAAAGGCTTTTAATCAAAACTCATGCATTTTCAGGAGTAATCAATTCACTATTCCTTTTCAGTATGCAATAGGACATTATTTGATTTTGGTTTGAGTAAAGAATCTTTGAGGAAGGCTTAGTATCATTATGTTTTTTTATTTATTTATTTATTTATTTTTTTTTTGCTTTGTCGCTGTCTCCCGCGTTTGCGAGGTAGCGCAAGGAAACAGACGAAAGAAATGGCCCAACCCACCCCCATACACATGTATATACATACGTCCACACACGCAAATATACATACCTACACAGCTTTCCATTGTTTACCCCAGACGCTTCACATGCCTTGATTCAATCCACTGACAGCACGTCAACCCCGGTATACCACATCGCTCCAATTCACTCTATTCCTTGCCCTCCTTTCACCCTCCTGCATGTTCAGGCCCCGATCACACAAAATCTTTTTCACTCCATCTTTCCACCTCTAATTTGGTCTCCCTCTTCTCCTCGTTCCCTCCACCTCCGACACATATATCCTCTTGGTCAATCTTTCCTCACTCATTCTCTCCATGTGACCAAACCATTTCAAAACACCCTCTTCTGCTCTCTCAACCACGCTCTTTTTATTTGCACACATCTCTCTTACCCTTACGTTACTTACTCGATCAAACCACCTCACACCACACATTGTCCTCAAACATCTCATTTCCAGCACATCCATCCTCCTGCGCACAACTCTATCCATAGTCCACGCCTCGCAACCATACAACATTGTTGGAACCACTATTCCTTCAAACATACCCATTTTTGCTTTCCGAGATAATGTTCTCGACTTCCACACATTCTTCAAGGCTCCCAGAATTTTCGCCCCCTCCCCCACCCTATGATCCACTTCCGCTTCCATGTTTCCATCCGCTGCCAGATCCACTCCCAGATATCTAAAACACTTCACTTCCTCCAGTTTTTCTCCATTCAAACTTACCTCCCAATTGACTTGACCCTCAACCCTACTGTACCTAATAACCTTGCTCTTATTCACATTTACTCTTAACTTTCTTCTTTCACACACTTTACCAAACTCAGTCACCAGCTTCTGCAGTTTCTCACATGAATCAGCCACCAGCGCTGTATCATCAGCGAACAACAACTGACTCACTTCCTTAGCTCCCTCATCCCCAACAGACTTCATCCTTGCCCCTCTTTCCAAAACTCTTATTTTTTTATGTCTAGATGTATATAACCCCTTCTTATTCTCCTTTTTGTATGTGGACTTTCCTGGGATAAACAGCCATAAGTTTTAAGAAATTGTTCTCCATGTAGGGTGAATAACTACTCTCAAGTAGCCTTCCTAAGATGACTTCCTAATATTTACAACTCTGTCAGCAGTTTGATGAACAGAAAAGAATTGAGTAGGGACTTTATTATTAATGTTGTTGGGAGAATAGGGATGGTGTCAGTAGAAGGAAGCTTTAGAAAAGGATATGTATAACTTAACTTTTAAATCCATGTTTGTGAAGTAGCAGATGTATTTCCTCATTTTTTTATGGGAACAGGGTCAGGGAGAGACATTGCTTGTAGGCCATCTGTTTGTTTTAGAATTAAACTTGTTTAAAAACTGAAAAAGATTTTGAATGTCAACTCAAAATTTTGCAGTCTGGGGTACTGCATGGAGCATGCAGGTATTTGAAGTATAAAAGATTTTTAGTTTATTTTTTTATTCAAAAAGTCTCTTTTTTACAGAACTTGTGAAGTATGGAAAGCACACTGCGACAATCAAAATTGGCATCAAGAACACAGGGAGAGATGCCTTCAGATATGACTTATATGGTGACACAATTATTGTAGAACGGAAGATAAAATCTAGTGGTGGAGGAGAATACAAACTTAAATCAAAAAATGGTAAGATTTTTTCATATAATATTCTCTTTTTCATACATATTTGCTATTTCCTGCATTCATATATTATTAATATTATTATCATTATTATTATTATTATTATTATTATTATTATTATTATTATTATTATTATCATTATTATTATCATGATTATTCTTTCTTCCTTATCCCCAGGGATAATATATATATATATATATATATATATATATATATATATATATATATATATCCCTATCCCCAGGGATGATATATATATATATGTATATATATATATATATATATATATATATATATATATATATATATATATATATATATATATATATATATATATCCCCTGGGGATATATATGGATCTGGAGAAGGCATATGATAGAGTTGATAGAGATGCTCTGTGGAAGGTATTAAGAATATATGGTGTGGGAGGCAAGTTGTTAGAAGCAGTGAAAAGTTTTTATCGAGGATGTAAGGCATGTGTACGTGTAGGAAGAGAGGAAAGTGATTGGTTCTCAGTGAATGTAGGTTTGCGGCAGGGGTGTGTGATGTCTCCATGGTTGTTTAATTTGTTTATGGATGGGGTTGTAAGGGAGGTAAATGCAAGAGTCCTGGAAAGAGGGGCAAGTATGAAGTCTGTTGGGGATGAGAGAGCTTGGGAAGTGAGTCAATTGTTGTTCGCTGATGATACAGCGTTGGTGGCTGATTCATGTGAGAAACTGCAGAAGCTGGTGACTGAGTTTGGTAAAGTGTGTGGAAGAAGAAAGTTGAGAGTAAATGTGAATAAGAGCAAGGTTATTAGGTACAGTAGGGGTGAGGGTCAAGTCAATTGGGAGGTGAGTTTGAATGGAGAAAAACTGGAGGAAGTGAAGTGTTTTAGATATCTGGGAGTGGATCTGTCAGCGGATGGAACCATGGAAGCGGAAGTGGATCATAGGGTGGGGGAGGGGGCGAAAATTTTGGGAGCCTTGAAAAATGTGTGGAAGTCGAGAACATTATCTCGGAAAGCAAAAATGGGTATGTTTGAGGGAATAGTGGTTCCAACAATGCTGTATGGTTGCGAGGCGTGGGCTATGGATAGAGATGTGCGCAGGAGGATGGATGTGCTGGAAATGAGATGTTTGAGGACAATGTGTGGTGTGAGGTGGTTTGATCGAGTAAGTAACGTAAGGGTAAGAGAGATGTGTGGAAATAAAAAGAGCGTGGTTGAGAGAGCAGAAGAGGGTGTTTTGAAATGGTTTGGGCACATGGAGAGAATGAGTGAGGAGAGATTGACCAAGAGGATATATGTGTCGGAGGTGGAGGGAACGAGGAGAAGAGGGAGACCAAATTGGAGGTGGAAAGATGGAGTGAAAAAGATTTTGTGTGATCGGGGCCTGAACATGCAGGAGGGTGAAAGGAGGGCAAGAAATAGAGTGAATTGGAGTCATGTGGTATACAGGGGTTGACGTGCTGTCAGTGGATTGAAGCAAGGCATGTGAAGCGTCTGGGGTAAACCATGGAAAGCTGTGTAGGTATGTATATTTGCGTGTGTGGACGTGTGTATGTACATGTGTATGGGGGGGGGGGTTGGGCCATTTCTTTCGTCTGTTTCCTTGCGCTACCTCGCAAACGCGGGAGACAGCGACAAAGTATAAAAAAAAAAAAAAAAAAAAATCCCCTGGGGATAGGGGGGAAAGAATACTTCCCACGTATTCCCTGCGTGTCGTAGAAGGCGACTAAAAGGGAAGGGAGCGGGGGGCTGGAAATCCTCCCCTCTCATTTTTCTTTTTTTTTTTTTTCCAAAAGAAGTAACAGAGAAGTGGGTCAGGTGAGAATATTCCCTCAAAGGCCCAGTCCTCTGTTCTTAACGCTACCTCGCTATCGCGGGAAATGGCGAATAGTATGAAAGAAAAGAAAAAGATATATATATATATATATATATATATATATATATATATACATCCAAAAGTCTCTCTTTCGCACGCCTGTCAATTAACACGTAATCCAATAACGCTCTCTGGCCATCTCTCCTACTTACATAAGTATACTTATGTATATCTCGCTTTTTAAACCAGGTATTCCCAATCATCAGTCCTTTTTCAGCACATAAATCTACAAGCTCTTCACCATTTCCATTTACAACACTGAACACCCCATGTATACCAATTATTCCCTCAACTGCCACATTACTCACCTTTGCATTCAAATCACCCATCACTATAACCCAGTCTCGTGCATCAAAACCACTAACACACTCATTCAGCTGCTCCCAAAACACTTGCCTCTCTTGATCTTTCTTCTCATGCCCAGGTGCATATGCACCAATAATCACCCACCTCTCTCCATCAACTTTCAGTTTTACCCATATTAATCGAGAATTTACTTTCTCACACTCTATCACATACTCCCACAACTCCTGTTTCAGGAGTATTGCTACTCCTTCCCTTGCTCTTGTCCTCTCACTAACCCCTGACTTTACTCCCCAGACATTACCAAACCACTCTTCCCCTTTACCCTTGAGCTTCGTTTCACTCAGAGCCAAAACATCCAGGTTCCTTTCCTCAAACATACTACCTATCTCTCCTTTTTTCACATCTTGGTTACATCCACACACATTTAGGCACCCCACTCTGAGCCTTCGAGGAGGATGAGCACTCCCCGCGTGACTCCTTCTTCTGTTTCCCATTTTAGAAAGTTAATACAAGGAGGGGAGGATTTCTGGCCCCCCGCTCCCGTCCCCTCTAGTCGCTTTCTACGACACGTTCAGGCCCCGATCACACAAAATCTTTTTCACTCCATCTTTCCACCTCCAATTTGGTCTCCCTCTTCTCCTTGTTCCCTCCACCTCCGACACATATATCCTCTTGGTCAATCTTTCCTCACTCATCCTCTCCATGTGCCCAAACCACTTCAAAACACCCTCTTCTGCTCTCTCAACCACGCTCTTTTTATTTCCACACATCTCTCTTACCCTTACGTTACTCACTCGATCAAACCACCTCACACCACACATTGTCCTCAAACATCTCATTTCCAGCACATCCATCCTCCTGCGCACAACTCTATCCATAGCCCACGCCTTGCAACCATACAACATTGTTGGAACCACTATTCCTTCAAACATACCCATTTTTGCTTTCCGAGATAATGTTCTCGACTTCCACACATTCTTCAAGGCCCCCAGAATTTTCACCCCCTCCCCCACCCTATGATCCACTTCCGCTTCCATGGTTCCATCCGCTGCCAGATCCACTCCCAGATATCTAAAACACTTCACTTCCTCCAGTTTTTCTCCATTCAAACTCACCTCCCAATTGACTTGACCCTCAACCCTACTGTACCTAATAACCTTGCTCTTATTCACATTTACTCTTAACTTTCTTCTTCCACACACTTTACCAAACTCAGTCACCAGCTTCTGCAGTTTCTCACATGAATCAGCCACCAGCGCTGTATCATCAGCGAACAACAACTGACTCACTTCCCAAGCTCTCTCATCCCCAACAGACTTCATACTTGCCCCTCTTTCCAAAACTCTTGTATTTACCTCCCTAACAACCCCATCCATAAACAAATTAAACAACCATGGAGACATCACACACCCCTGCCGCAAACATATATTCACTGAGAACCAATCACTTTCCTCTCTTCCTACACGTACACATGCCTTACATCCTCGATAAAAACTTTTCACTGCTTCCAACAACTTTCCTCCCACACCATATATTCTTAATACCTTCCACAGAGCATCTCTATCAACTCTATCATATGCCTTCTCCAGATCCATAAATGCTACATACAAATCCATTTGCTTTTTTAAGTATTTCTCACATACATTCTTCAAAGCAAACACCTGATCCACACATCCTCTACCACTTCTGAAACCACACTGCTCTTCCCCAATCTGATGCTCTGTACATGCCTTCACCCTCTCAATCAATACCCTCCCATATAATTTACCAGGAATACTCAACAAACTTATACCTCTGTAATTTGAGCACTCACTCTTATCCCCTTTGCCTTTGTACAATGGCACTATGCATGCATTCCGCCAATCCTTAGGCACCTCACCATGAGTCATACATACATTAAATAACCTTATCAACCAGTCAACAATACAGTCACCCCCTTTTTTAATAAATTCCACTGCAATACCATCCAAACCTGCTGCCTTGCCGGCTTTCATCTTCCGCAAAGCTTTCACTACCTCTTCTCTGTTTACCAAATCATTTTCCCTAACCCTCTCACTTTGCACACCACCTCGACCAAAAGACCCTATATCTGCCACTCTATCATCAAACACATTCAACAAACCTTCAGAATACTCACTCCATCTCCTTCTCACATCACCACTACTTGTTATCACCTCCCCATTTGCGCCCTTCACTGAAGTTCCCATTTGCTCCCTTGTCTTACGCACTTTATTTACCTCCTTCCAAAACATCTTTTTATTCTCCCTAAAATTTAATGATACTCTCTCACCCCAACTCTCATTTGCCCTTTTTTTCACCTCTTGCACCTTTCTCTTGACCTCCTGTCTCTTTCTTTTATACATCTCCCACTCAATTGCATTTTTTCCCTGCAAAACTCGTCCAAATGCCTCTCTCTTCTCTTTCACTAATACTCTTACTTCTTCATCCCACCACTCACTATCCTTTCTAATCAACCCACCTCCCACTCTTCTCATGCCACAAGCATCTTTTGCGCAATCCATCACTGATTCCCTAAATACATCCCATTCCTCCCCCACTCCCCTTACTTCCATTGTTCTCACCTTTTTCCATTCTGTACTCAGTCTCTCCTGGTACTTCCTCACACAGGTCTCCTTCTCAAGCTCACTTACTCTCACCACCCTCTTCACCCCAACATTCACTCTTCTTTTCTGAAAACCCATACAAATCTTCACCTTAGCCTCCACAAGATAATGATCAGACATCCCTCCAGTTGCACCTCTCAGCACATTAACATCCAAAAGTCTCTCTTTCGCACGCCTGTCAATTAACACGTAATCCAATAACGCTCTCTGGCCATCTCTCCTACTTACATAAGTATACTTATGTATATCTCGCTTTTTAAACCAGGTATTCCCAATCATCAGTCCTTTTTCAGCACATAAATCTACAAGCTCTTCACCATTTCCATTTACAACACTGAACACCCCATGTATACCAATTATTCCCTCAACTATATATATATATATATATATATATATATATATATATATATATATATATATTTTTTTTTTTTTTTTTTTTTTTTTTGTACTATTCGCCATTTCCCGCATTAGCGAGGTAGCGTTGAGAACAGAGCACTGGGCCTTTGAAGGAATATCCTCACCTGGCCCCCTTCTCTGTTCCCTCTTTTGGAAAATTAAAAAAAAAAGCGAGAGGGGAGGATTTCCAGCCACCCGCTCCCTCCCCTTTTAGTCGCCTTCTACGACATGCAGGGAATACGTGGGAAGTATTCTTTCTCCCCTATCCCCAGGGATACATATATATATATATATATATACATATATATATATACACACATATATATATATATATATATATATATATATATATATTCTTTTTCTTTTAAACTACTCGCCACTTCCCGCTTTGTCGCTGTCTCCCGCGTTTGCGAGGTAGCGCAAGGAAACAGACGAAAGAAATGTCCCAAGCCACCCCCATACACATGTATATACATACGTCCACACACGCAAATATACATACCTACACAGCTTTCCATGGTTTACCCCAGACGCTTCACATGCCCTGATTCAATCCACTGACAGCACGTCAACCCCAGTATACCACATCGATCCAATTCACTCTATTCCTTGCCCTCCTTTCACCCTCCTGCATGTTCAGGCCCCGATCACACAAAATCTTTTTCACTCCATCTTTCCACCTCCAATTTGGTCTCCCTCTTCTCCTCGTTCCCTCCACCTCCGACACATATATCCTCTTGGTCAATCTTTCCTCACTCATTCTCTCCATGTGCCCAAACCATTTCAAAACACCCTCTTCTGCTCTCTCAACCACGCTCTTTTTATTTGCACACATCTCTCTTACCCTTACGTTACTCGATCAAACCACCTCACACCACACATTGTCCTCAAACATCTCATTTCCAGCACATCCATCCTCCTGCGCACAACTCCATCCATAGCCCACGCCTCGCAACCATACAACATTGTTGGAACCACTATTCCTTCAAACATACTCACCTTTGCTTTCCGAGATAATGTTCTCGACTTCCACACATTCTTCAAGGCTCCCAGAATTTTCGCCCCCTCCCCCACCCTATGATCCACTTCCGCTTCCATGGTTCCATCCGCTGCCAGATCCACTCCCAGATATCTAAAACACTTCACTTCCTCCAGTTTTTCTCCATTCAAACTTACCTCCCAATTGACTTGACCCTCAACCCTACTGTACCTAATAACCTTGCTCTTATTCACATTTACTCTTAACTTTCTTCTTTCACACACTTTACCAAACTCAGTCACCAGCTTCTGCAGTTTCTCACATGAATCAGCCACCAGCGCTGTATCATCAGCGAACAACAACTGACTCACTTCCCAAGCTCTCTCATCCCCAACAGACTTGCCCCTCTTTCCAAAACTCTTGCATTTACCTCCCTAACAACCCCATCCATAAACAAATTAAACAACCATGGAGACATCACACACCCCTGCCGCAAACCTACATTCACTGAGAACCAATCACTTTCCTCTCTTCCTACACGTACACATGCCTTACATCTTCGATAAAAACTTTTCACTGCTTCTAACAACTTGCCTCCCACACCATATATTCTTAATACCTTCCACAGAGCATCTCTATCAACTCTATCATATGCCTTCTCCAGATCCATAAATGCTACATACAAATCCATTTGCTTTTCTAAGTATTTCTCACATACATTCTTCAAAGCAAACACCTGATCCACACATCCTCTCCCCCTTCTGAAACCACATATATATATATATGTATATATATTGTCCCTGGGGATAGGGGAGAAAGAATACTTCCCACGCATTCCTCACGTGTCGTAGAAGGTGACTAGAGGGGACGGGAGCGGGGGGCCAGAAATCCTCCTCTCCTTGTATTTTAACTTTCTAAAATGGGAAACAGAAGGAGTCACGCGGGGAGTGCTCATCCTTCTCGTAGGCTCAGATTGGGCTGTCTAAAAGTGTGTGGATGTAACCAAGATGAGAAAAAAGGAGAGATAGGTAGTATGTTTGAGGAAAGAAACATGGATGTTTTGGATCTGAGTGAAACGAAGCTCAAGGGTAAAGGGGAAGAGTGGTTAGGGAATGTCTTGGGAGTAAAGTCAGGGGTTAGTGAGAGGGCAATAGCAAGGGAAAGAGTAGCACTACTCCTGAAACAGGAGTTGTGGGAGTATGTGATAGAGTGTAAGAAATTAATTTCTAGATTGATATGGGTAAAACTGAAAGTTGATGGAGAGAGAAGGGTGATTATTGGTGCATATGCACCTGGGCATGAGAAGAAAGATCATGAGAGGCAAGTGTTTTGGGAGCAGCTGAATGAGTGTGTTAGTGGTTTTGATGCACAAGACCGGGTTATAGTGATGGGTGATTTGAATGCAAAGGTGAGTAATGTGGCAGTTGAGGGAATAATTGGTATACATGGAGTGTTCAGTGTTGTAAATGGAAATGGTGAAGAGCATGTAAATTTATGTGCTGAAAAAGGATTGGTGATTGGGAATACCTGGTTTAAAAAGCGAGATATACATAAGTATACGTATGTAAGTAGGAGAGATGGCCAGAGATCGTTATTGGATTACGTGTTAATTGACAGGCGCGCGAAAGAGAGACTTTTGGATGTTAATGTGCTGAGGCGCAACTGGAGGGATGTCTGATCATTATCTTGTAGAGGCGAAGGTGAAGATTTGTATGGGTTTTCAGAAAAGAAGAGAGAATGTTAGGGTGAAGAGGGTGGTGAGAATAAGTGAGCTTGGGAAGGAGACTTGTGTGAGGAAGTACCAGGAGAGACTGAGTACAGAATGGAAAAAGGTGAGAACAAATTAGGTAAGGGGAGTGGGGGAGGAATGGGATGTATTTAGTGAAGCAAGTGATGGAAAAGATACTTGTGGCATGAGAAGCGTGGGTGGTGGGTTGATTAGAAAGGGTAGTGAGTGGTGGGATGAAGAAGTAAGATTATTAGTGAAAGAGAAGAGAGAGGCATTTGGACGATTTTTGCCGGGAAAAAATGCAAATGAGTGGGAGATGTATAAAAGAAAGAGACAGGAGGTCAAGAGAAAGGTGCAAGAGGTGAAAAAGAGGGCAAATGAGAGTTTGGGTGAGAGAGTATCATTAGATATTAGGGAGAGTAAAAAGATGTTCTGGAAGGAGGTAAATAGAGTGCGTAAGACAAGGGAGCAAATGGGAACTTCAGTGACGGGGGCTAATGGGGAGGTGATAACAAGCAGTGGTGATGTGAGTAGGAGATGGAGTGAGTATTTTGAAGGTTTGTTGAATGTGTTTAATGATAGAGTGGCAGATATAGGGTGTTTTGGTCGAGGTGGTGTTCAAAGTGAGAGCGTTAGGGAAAATGATTTTGTAAACTGAGAAGAGGTAGTAAAAGCTTTGCGAAAGATGAAAGCTGGCAAGGCAGCAGGTTTGGATGGTATTGCAGTGGAATTTATTAAGAAAGGGGGTGACTGTATTGTTGACTGGTTGATAAGGTTATTTAATGTATGTATGATTCATGGTGAGGTGCCTGAGGATTGGCGGAATGCGTGCATAGTGCCATTGTACAAAGGCAAAGGGGATAAGAGTGAGTGCTCAAATTACAGAGGTATAAGTTTGTTGAGTATTCCTGGTAAATTATATGGGGGGGTATTGATTGAGAGGGCGAAGGCATGTACAGAGCATCAGATTGGGGAAGAGCAGTGTGGTTTCAGAAGTGGTAGAGGATGTGTGGATCAGGTGCTTTCTTTGAAGAATGTATGTGAGAAATACTTAGAAAAGCAAATGGATTTGTATGTAGCATTTATGGATCTGGAGAAGGTATATGATAGAGTTGATAGAGATGCTCTGTGGAAGGTACTAAGAATATATTGCGTGGGAGGCAAGTTGTTAGAAGCAGTGAAAAGTTTTTATCGAGGATGTAAGGCATGTGTACATGTAGGAAGAGAGGAAAGTGATTGGTTCTCAGTGAATGTAGGTTTGCGGCAGGGGTGTGTGATGTCTCCATGGTTGTTTAATTTGTTAATGGATGGGGTTGTTAGGGAAGTGAATGCGAGAGTTTTGGAAAGAGGTGTAAGTATGCAGTCTGTTGTGGATGAGAGAGCTTGGGAAGTGAGTCCGTTGTTGTTCGCTGATGATACAGCGCTGGTGGCTGATTCATGTGAGAAACTGCAGAAGCTGGTGACTGAGTTTGGTAAAGTGTGTGAAAGAAGAAAGCTGAGAGTAAATGTGAATAAGAGCAAGGTTATTAGGTACAGTAGGGTTGAGGGTCAAGTTAATTGGGAGGTAAGTTTGAATGGAGAAAAACCGGAGGAAGTAAAGTGTTTTAGATATCTAGGCGTGGATCTGGCAGCGGATGGAACCATGGAAGCGGAAGTGAATCATAGGGTGGGGGAGGGGGCGAAAATTCTGGGAGCCTTGAAGAATGTGTGGAAGTCGAGACCATTATCTGCGAAAGCAAAAATGGCTATGTTTGAAGGAACAGTGGTTCCAACAATGTTGTATAGTTGCGAGGCGTGGGCTATGGATAGAGTTGTGTGCAGGAGGGTGGATGTGCTAGAAATGAGATGCTTGAGGATAGTATGTGGTGTGAGGTGGTTTGTTCGAGTAGGTAATGTAAGGGTAAGAGAGATGTGTGGAAATAAAAAGAGCGTGGTTGAGAGAGCAGATGAGGGTGTTTTGAAATGGTTTGGCCACATGGAGAGAATGAGTGAGGAAAGATTGACCAAGAGGATATATGTGTCAGAGGTGGAGGGAACGAGGAGAAGTGGGAGACCAAATTGGAGGTGGAAAGATGGAGTGAAAAAGATTTTGAGTGATCAGGGCCTGAACATGCAGGAGGGTGAAAGGCGTGCAAGGAATAGAGTGAATTGGAACGATGTGGTTTACCGGGGTCGACGTGCTGTCAATGGATTGAACCAGGGCATGTGAAGCGTCTGGGGTAAACCATGGAAAGTTGTGTGGGGCCTGGTTACGGAAAGGGAGATGTGGTTTCGGTGCATTATTACATGACAGCTAGAGACTGAGTGTGAACGAATGGGGCCTTTGTTGTCTTTTCTTAGTGCTGCCTCACACACTTGAGGGGGGAGGGGGTTGTTATTCCATGTGTGGCGGGTTGGCGATGGGAATAAATAAAGGCAGACAGTATGAATTATGTACATGTGTATATATGTATATGTCTGTGTGTGTATATATATGTGTACATTGTGATGTATAGGTGTGTATATTTGCATGTGGACATGTATGTATATACATATGTATGTGGGTGGGTTGGGTATTTCTTTCGTTTGTTTCCTTGCACTACCTCGCTAACGTGGGAGACAGCGACAAAGCAAAATAAATAATAAGATAAATAAATGTATGTGGGAGGCAAGTTGTTAGAAGCAGTGAAAAGTTTTTATCGAGGATGTAAGGCATGTGTACGTGTAGGAAGAGAGGAAAGTGATTGGTTCTCAGTGAATGTAGGTTTGTGGCAGGGGTGTGTGATGTCTCCATGGTTGTCTAATTTGTTTATGGATGGGGTTGTTAGGGAGGTGAATGCAAGAGTTTTGGAAAGAGGGGCAAGTATGCAGTCTGTTGTGGATGAGAGAGCTTGGGAAGTGGGTCCGTTGTTGTTCGCTGATGATACAGCACTGGTGGCTGATTCATGTGAGAAACTGCAGAAGCTAGTGACTGAGTTTGGTAAAGTGTGTGAAAGAAGAAAGTTGAGTAAATGTGAATAAGAGCAAGGTTATTAGGTACAGTAGGGTTGAGGGTCAAGTCAATTGGGAGGTAAGTTTGAATGGAGAAAAACCGGAGGAAGTAAAGTGTTTTAGATATCTGGGAGTGGATTTGGCAGCGGATGGAACCATGGAAGCGGAAGTGAATCATAGGGTAGGGGAGGGGGCGAAAATTCTGGGAGCCTTGAAGAATGTGTGGAAGTCGAGAACATTATCTCGGAAAGCAAAAAATGGGTATGTTTGAAGGAATAGTGGTTCCAATGATGTTGTATGGTTGCGAGGCATGGGCTATGGATAGAGTTGTGCGCAGGAGGGTGGATGTGCTGGAAATGAGATGTTTGAGGAGAATATGTGGTGTGAGGTGGTTTGATCGAGTAAGTAATGTAAGGGTGAGAGAGATGTGTGGAAATAAAAAGAGTGTGGTTGAGAGAGCAGAAGAGGGTGTTTTGAAATGGTTTGGTCACATGGAGAGAATGAGTGGGGAAAGATTGATCAAGAGGATATATGTGGCAGAGGTGGAGGGATCGAGGAGAAGTGGGAGACCAAATTGGAGGTGGAAAGATGGAGTGAAAAAGATTTTGAGTGATTGGGGCCTGAACATGCAGGAGGGTGAAAGGCGTGCAAGGAATA
The DNA here is from genome assembly GCF_036320965.1 of Panulirus ornatus. Classification (NCBI taxonomy): domain Eukaryota; kingdom Metazoa; phylum Arthropoda; class Malacostraca; order Decapoda; family Palinuridae; genus Panulirus; species Panulirus ornatus. The sequence goes on from NC_092279.1 coordinate 26,393,419, forward strand.
GAGTGAATTGGAACGATGTGGATAACGGGGTTGACTTGCTGTCACTGGATTGAACCAGGGCATGTGAAGCGTCTGGGGTAAACCATGGAAAGTGTGTGGGGCCTGGATGTTGAAAGGGAGCTGTGGTTTCGGGCATTATTACATGACAGCTAGAGACTGAGTGTGAACGAATGTGGCCTTTGTTGTCTTTTCCTAGTGCTACCTCACACACATGGGGGGGAGGTGGTTGTTATTCCATGGGTGGCGATGGGAACAAATAAAGGCAGACAGTATGAATTATGTACATGGGTATATATGTATATGTTTGTGTGTGTATATATATATATGTGTACGTTGAGATGTATAGGTATGTATATTTGCGTGTGTGGACTTGTATGTATATATATGTGTATGTGGGCGGGTTGGGCCATTCTTTCGTCTGTTTCCTTGCGCTACCTCGCTAACGCGGGAGACAGCGACAAAGCAAAATAAATAAAAAAATGAATAAAATGTATGTAAGTAGGAGAGGTGACCAGAGAGCGTTATTCGATTACGTGTTAATTGATAGGCACACGAAAGAGAGACTTTTGGATGTTAATGTGTTGAGAGGTGCAACTGGAGGGATGTCTGATTATCTTGTGGAGGCGAAGGTGAAGATTTGTATGGGTTTTCAGAAAAGGGGAATGTTGGGGTGAAGACTGGTGAGAGTAAGTGAGCTTGGGAAGGAGACTTGTGTGAGGAAGCACCAGGAGAGACTGAGTACAGAATGGAAAAATGTGAGAACAAAGGAGGTAAGGGGAGTGGGGGAGGAATGGGATGTATTTAGGGAAGCAGTGATGGCTTGCGCAAAAGATGCTTGTGGCATGAGAAGCGTGGGAGGTGGGTTGATTAGAAAGGGTAGCGAGTGGTGGGATGAAGAAGTAAGATTACTAGTGAAAGAGAAGAGAGAGTCATTTAGACGATTTTTGCAGGGAAAAAATGCAAATGAGTGGGGGATGTATAAAAGAAAGAGGCAGGAGGTCAAGAGAAAGGTGCAAGAGGTGAAAAAGAGGGCAAATGAGAGTTGGGGTGAGAGAGTATCATTAAATTTTAGGGAGAATAAAAAGATGTTCTGGAAGGAGGTAAATAAAGTGCGTAAGACAAGGGAGCAAATGGAAACTTCAGTGAAGGGGGCTAATGGGGAGGTGATAACAAGTAGTGGTTATGTGAGGAGATGAAGTGAGTATTTTGAAGGTTTGTTGAATGTGTTTGATGATAGAGTGGGAGATATAGGGTGTTTTGGTTGAGGTGGTGTGCAAAGTGCGAGGGTTAGGGAAAATGATTTGGTAAACAGAGAAGAGGTAGTAAAAGCTTTGCGAAAGATGAAAGCCGCCAAGGCAGCAGGTTTGGATGGTATTGCAGTGGAATTTATTAAAAAAGGGGGTGACTGTATTGTTGACTGGTTGATAAGGTTATTTAATGTATGTATGATTCATGGTGAGGTGCCTAAGGATTGGCGGAATGCTTGCATAGTGCCATTTTACAAAGGCAAAGGTGATAAGAGTGAGTGCTCAAATTACAGAGGTATAAGTTTGCTGAGTATTCCTGGTAAATTATATGGGAGGGTATTGATTGAGAGGGTGAAGGCATGTACAGAGCATCAGATTGGGGAAGAGCAGTGTGGTTTCAGAAGTGGTAGAGGATGTGTGAATCAGGTGTTTGCTTTGAAGAGTGTATGTGAGAAATACTTAGAAAAGCAAATGGATTTGTATGTAGCACTTATTGATCTGGAGAAGTCATATGATAGAGTTGATGGAGATGCTCTGTGGTAGGTATTAAGAATACATTGTGTGGGAGGCAAGTTGTTAGAAGCAGTGAAAAGTTTTTATTGAGGATGTAAGGCATGTGTTCGTGTAGGAAGAGAGGAAAGTGATTGGTTCTCAGTGAATGTAGGTTTGTAGGAGGAGTGTGTGAAGTCTCCATGTTTGTTTAATTTGTTTATGGATGGGGTTGTTAGGGAGGTGAATGCGAGAGTTTTGGAAAGAGGGGCAAGTATGCAGTCTGTTGTGGATGAGAGAGCTTGGGAAGTGAGTCAGTTGTTGTTCACTGATGATACAGCGCTGGTGGCTGATTCATGTGAGAAACTGCAGAAGCTGGTGACTGAGTTTAGTAAAGTGTGTGAAAGAAGAAAGCTGAGAGTAAATATGTGAATAAGAGCAAGGTTATTAGGTACAGTAGGGTTGAGGGACAAGTCAATTGGGAGGTAAATTTGAATGGAGAAAAACTGGAGGAAGTAAAGTTGTTTAGATATCTGGGATTGGATCTGGCAGCGGATGGAACCATGGAAGCGGAAGTGAATCATAGGGTGGGAGAGGGGGCGAAAATTCTGGGAGCCTTAAAGAATGTTTGGAAGTCGAGAACATTATCTTGGAAAGCAAAAATGGGTATGTTTTAAGGAATAGTGGTTCCAGCAATGTTGTATGGTTGCGAGGCGTGGGCTATGGATAGAGTTGTGCGCAGGAGGATGGATGTGCTGGAAATGAGATGTTTGAGGACAATGTGTGGTGTGAGGTGGTTTGATCGAGTAAGAAACGTAAGGGTAAGAGCGTGGTTGAGAGAGCAGAAGAGGGTGTTTTGAAATGGTTTGGGCACATGGAGAGAATGAGTAAGGAAAGATTGACCAAGAGGATATATGTGTTGGAGGTGGAGGGAACGAGGAGAAGAGGGAGACCAAATTGGAGGTGAAAAGATGGAGTGAAAAAGATTTTGAGTGATCGGAGCCTGAACTTGCAGGAGGGTGAAAGGCGGGCAAGGAATAGAGTGAATTGGATCGATGTGGTATACCGGGGTCGACGTGCTGTCAATGGATTGAATCAGGGCATGTGAAGCGTATGGGGTAAACCATGGAAAGTTGTGTGGGGCCTGGATGTGGAAAGGGAGCTGTGGTTTTGGGCATTATTGCATGACAGCTAGAGTCTGAGTGTGAACGAATGTGGCCTTTGTTGTCTTTTCCTAGCACTACCTTGCACACATGAGGGGGGAGGGGGATGTTATTCCATGTGTGGGGAGGTGGCGATGGGAATGAATAAAGGCAGACAGTGAATTGTGTGCATGGGTATATATGTATGTGTCAGTGTGTATATATATATGTGTATATTGAGATGTTTGGGTATGTATATTTGCGCGTGTGGACGTGTATGTATATACATGTGTATGGGGGTGGGTTGGGCTATTTCTTTCGTCTGTTTCATTGCGCTACCTCGCAAGTGCGGGAGACAGTGACAAAGCAAAATAAATGAAATAAAAATTAATGAAGGTCTGTACAAATTGGATAGGTTTATCGTTGATAAAATTTGTAAACAAGTCCCCTTCGTGTCCACATGATAAGTTTGTGATACGCTTGTTGTCTGTCTTGGACAGTCACTTGTTTACCAATGGTGTCCTAGATACATCTCTTCTTTGTATATGAATTGACTTATATTTCTTTCTCATGATTATTATACGAAAGTGCACTTGAGAACTTATTATGTTTTATTTCCCCGTGAACTCATAGGAATATACTTGATCTCGCGCTAAATTGTGATACTTTCTAACATATACATACCTATACATATCAACATATACATACACATACACAGATGTTACATATGTACACATGTACATATTCATACTTAATTGCATTCATCCATTTCTGTTGCTACCCTGCCCAACAGGAAAACAGCATCGTTATCCCCTGCTTCAGCGAGGTAGCGCCAGGATTGTGGACAAAAAGACTACATTTGTTCACACTCAATCTCTAGCTGTCATGTGTGATTTACTGAAACCACAGCTCCCTATCCACATCCAGGCTCCACAGACCTTTCCATGGTTTACCCCAGACGCTTCACATGCCCTGGTTCAGTCCATTGACAGCCCGTCGACCCTGGTATACCACATCATTCCAATTCACTCTATTCCTTGCATATCTTTCACTCATGTATGTTCAGGCCCTGATAGCTTAAAATCTTTTTCACTCCATCTTTCCACCTCCAATTTGGTCTTCCGCTTCACTTTGTTCCCTCCACCTCTGACACATATATCCTTTTTGTCAATCTTTCCTCACTCATTCTCTCCATATGTCCATACCATTTCAACATGCCCTTTTCTGCTCTCTCAACCACATTCATTTTATAACCTCACAACTCTCTTAGCCTTTCATTTTTTTACTCAATCAAACCACCTCACACCATATATTGTCCTCAAACATTTAATTTCTAACACATCCACCCTCCTCCATACAACCCCATCTATAGCCCATGCCTTGCAACCATATAACATAGTTGGAACTACTACTCCTTCAAACATACCCTTTTATGCTTTCCGAGATAACGTTTTCCTTCCACACATTCTTCATCACTCCCAGAACCTTCTCCCCCTCCCCTACCCTGTGACTCACTTCCACTTCCATGGTTCCATCTGCTGCTAAATCCACTCCCAGATAACACTTCTTCCTCCAATTTTTCTCCATTCAAACTTGCATCCCAGTTAACGTGTCCCTCAACCCTACTGAACCTGATAACCTTGCTCTTATTCACATTTACTCTCAACTTTCTCCTTTCACACTTTTTTCCAAACTCAGTCACCAACCTTTGCAGTTTCTCACCTGAATCAGCCACCAGAGCCCTCTCATCCACAACAGACTGCATACTCGACCTTCTCTGCAAAACTTGCATTTACCTGCCTAGCCACCCCATCCATAAACAAATTAAACAACCTTGGGGACATCACACACCCCTGCTGCAAACCGACATTCGATGGGAATCAATCACTCTTCTCTCTTCCTACTCGTACACATGCATTACATCCTTGGTAAAAACTTTTCACTGCTTCTAGCAACTTGCACACCATGTACTCTTAAAATCTTCCACAAAGCATCTCTATCAACCCTATCATATGCCTTCTCCAGATCCATAAATGTCACATACAAAAAAACCCATCTGTTTTTCTAAGTATTTCTCACATACATTCTTCAAAGCAACCACCTGATCCACACATCCTTTACCACTTCTGAAACCACACTGCTCTTCCCCAGTCTGATGCTCTGTACATGCCTTTACCCTCTCAATCAATACCTTCCCATATAATATCACGTTTATCCCCTTTGGCTTTGTACAGTAGCACTATGCATGCATTCTACCAATCCTCAGGCACTTCACCATGATCCATACATACATTGAATATCCTTACCAACCAGTCAACAACATAGTCACCCCCTTTTTTAATAAATCCCACTGCAATACCATCCAAACCCGCAGCCTTGCCGGCTCCTATCTAATGTTCCAACTGACTATTATACCTAATGTGTCCATCTCATATAGTGACCTACTACTTCTAAATGCAACAACCTAATGTTCCTGCCTGCTACTTCTACCTAATGTTTCTACCTAATGCTCCTGTCAAATGTTCCTACCTACCACTTCTTTATGTTGCTCCTTCCGTTTTTCCAAAAGGTGGGTGAGCACATAGCACTCACCTCAGAAAAATTGATATCTACAAAGAATGAGTGTTGTGAGTTAAGCATTGTCAAGTGTTATGTATGACAATCAGAGATTGTATGCTTGTTGACAGAATACCAGCCATCCACAGGTGGATGAGTCAGAAAGGAGAGGAGAGTGCAACTTGACAGTCACTGAAGTGCTGGCTCACTACCCATCTGTCACTAACCCTTCCAATACTTAGGCATGTAGTACTGGTAATGTATATTATCAGTATTCCTCACCTGGGTATTGGGAGGGTTAGTGATGGCTGTGTAGAGAGCCAGCACTTTAGTAGTGGTCAGATTGCATTAAAGGTTTAGAAGTGCACTGGAATTCTTTAGTTATGGAGGCTATATTGTTGTGGCCACCCCCGAGGGAGTTCCAAATGGGAACAGGTGTCAGAGATATAGACAGACATCACAATATTTTACAATTTTGTTTTGTTGAGAGTGACAACACCCTTGGCATGCAATTTGAAAAGCAATGTCTTCCTGTGCCCACTGTTACTGTAAACTTTAGAATTGGTACAGCCAGACTTGATATTCAGTATTTTTATTGCTCAGGACCTTCAAATTCTCTCTCTCCTCTCTTCCCCCCCCCCCCCCCCATCTCTCTCTCTCCCTCTCCCTCTCCCTCGTTCTCTCTCTCTCTCTCTCTCTCTCTCTCTCTCTCTCTCTCTCTCTCTCTCTCTCTCTCTCTCTCTCTCTCTCTCTCCACTACTCGTACATAATAGGCCTCCTGGAATGATGGCCTTCCAAAGCTTGAGGGATTTGCATTGAGTTGAGGGAGAACCTCCATCTCTACCATTGTGTGGATTTAAATAGAGGATTATAGTTTTAGTGCTTTGCACATGACAGCTAGAGAATGAATGTGAATGAATGAAGCCTTTTTTTTTGTGTTTGTTTCTGTTGGTACCTTGTTAATGAGGGTAAATTACAGACAAGTATGAAAATATTTTTTTTTAAAGCAAACACCTGATGTACACATCCTTTACCACTCCTGAAACCATATTGTTCTTCCCTAATCTGATGCTATGTACAGGCTTTCACCCTCTCACTAACCTTTTTCCATACAACGTACCAGTTACACTCAACTTATACTTCTGTAAGAGCACTATGTGCTAGCTCTGTCTTTCGGCAAAATGTTGGGAACAGTAGATAGAAAGTAGTATGTGGAAACATTTAGGCTGGAGTATTAGGTAGAAACATTAGGTAGAGGTAGTCGGTAGAAGCATTAGATAGAAGTAGTCTTTAGGAACATTAGTTAGGAGCCTTTGCAAACACTGCACCAGACTTGCCCTCTGCCAGTGGCTTGTTAAGGGTAAGGCAATAAAGGCTAAGATGCAGCACTGGAATTCTGTAGTCATGGAGACTGTTGCTGTGGCCACCCCTGTCAGGGAGTTCCAATTGGAACAGGCATCACAGATATAGGTAGATAGATAGATAGTTTAAACACAAACATTTGTCCCCTTTGCCCTTATACAGTGGCATTATACATTCTTTTTGCTTATCCTCAGTTACCTCACCATGATCTACTCATCCATTGAGAATGTTTTATATATGTTCTTATAATGAGCTAATGGTTGCATTTGCAAATTCATGCTGTCCTTAATTTGTAAGTCAGTTTGAAATAAGATGATCCATCATATTTCATGGGAGTAACTTGGATCCTTCTATGTGTGGGTGTTATGTCTTGGGTGAGCTAATTTTTTAATTATGATATCGGGCTTCATGTTTTCAGATGTGTGTGTAGTGTCAGGGTTTCTTTCATGTGATTTTTGATAATTTTCATATGAAAGGACTTTCATTCTGTGGTCTGATGGAGGGTCATGTAGGAAGAAACTGAATATGGTTGAAGTAAGATTTGCTCCTTGGGGAACTTCATTGTAGAGTTTTAAGATTATGGAAGTGAAGTTGGTTAACCATTTTTTGCTAGAGTTGTGGAGGATATTGTCAAGTATCTTTAGTGTGAGGATGTGTCAGGGGAGGGACAATGTTGATTTTTTTTCCCTTTATCTAATTAGCACTAATACTGTAAAGTATGGGGGAGGGAGGAGGAGCGCCTGATTGAAACCATTTAGGATGTGGTGTGTGAGGTCCATGTCTACATTTGTAGTGTAAAGACTGAGTTGTACCATGTTTTGTTGGTAGGAGTGGTTGACTCTGTTTTGGATGAATTTTTCAAAGAGATTAGAGTATTAAAATCACAGTGATATAGAGCGGTAATAGGCGGTAGAGTTTGGAGAGTTTTTAGGGTGGATATTATGATGGCAATTTTTCAGATGTTTTGGATTTTGTTGTTTAGCCAGAATGTTGGAAGATCTCTGTGAGTGCTTGGATTGCAACTGGACCAAAATGTTCTTTAAAGTTTTAGTTAAATTGCAGATGTCGGTGGGACTGAAAGATGGGTCAGAAGTTGTGTCAGGATGGATTCTGCGTAAGTTTTTCGTGACTTCCCTCTTCAAGGATGTAATTGGTTTGTTTGATTCGTGTTAGGACTGGGTTGGTGTTGGGGATGTGAAAGTTTTTGTTTGCCAGTTAGTTTCTGTTGGCTTTGCAGTTAACATTGTTAAGGAAGGAGGGTCGGTTTGCTCTTTGCTTTCACTTGCTTTCATTTGAAGATGATGGATTCAGTACCATCCTTAGATAGAAACTTCTTGACCACTTCCACATAGTTTTATGTTGTAACCCTAATTTTTATTTTTACCTTCATTTAGGTGCACTTATATCGACAAAAAAGGATGATATACATAAGATGTTGGACCACTTCAACTTGCAGGTTGACAACCCTATAACTGTGCTTAATCAGGATTGTTCTCGAGCTTTCCTAAATTCAACGGTGAGTTTTGAATGTTCAAAAGAGTTTTTTGTCCCATTCCCATTTGCATGATGGGTTGCATACATAGATTTACTGTCAGATACCTAGATGATATTTGGTAGGCAGCCAGAGGAAAGTGCAGAAATAGAAGACACAATCTTGGAGGGCAAAAATGGGTATATTTGAAGCTACAGTAGTCCTAGCAATGTTTTGTGGGTGTGAAGCATGGGCTGTGGATGAGAATGTTTTGAGGAGGGTGAACATGGTGGAAATGAAATGTTTGAGGACAGTATAAGGTGTGAGGAGGGTTGATTGAGTAAGTAATAAAAGAATAATGGGGAGGTGTGGTAATAAGAACATTGTAGTTAAGAGAGCTGAAGAGGATGCGCTGAAATAGTTTGGATGAAGGAATAGGATGAGTAAGGAGAGTTTGACGAAGAGGATATTTGTGTCAAGTGGAGGGAAAAATAGAATAGGGAGACCAAGTTGGAGATGGATGAATGATTTGAAAAATATTTTGAATGGCAGGGACCTTGACATGAAGGAAGGTGAAAGGTGTGCATGGGATAGAGTGAATTGGAGCAATGTGGTATACATGGGGCAACTTGCTGTAGATAAACTGAATTAAGGTATATGAAGGAGCCGGGGGAACCACAGAAAAGTTTGTGAAGCCTTGTTGTGAATAGAAAATGTGGATTTGGTGCATTTCACATGACAGGTAGAGAATGGGTGTAATTCACACCTTTCCTTTCTAATCTTGGCACTACCTCTTTAATGTGGAACATGTTGGAAAAATATGAAAGAAAAGAAAGATATATGCTGATGGGAATCCAAAATTGTTGGGCCAGATGTGTTTCAGAATTTGGAAATTTTCTTTTTTTTGGAATATCAGTATAATTAAAGTAGGTAGCCCATACTCTAGCCGTAACTTTATATACATATGTGGTAGCAACTCCCGTTGGATCTGGGGCAAAGTGTAACCCTTTACTGAGTATTAATGCCTGTTGCATACTGAATGGATAAACTTATTTAGGAAGGCTTGACAAAGTTCACTCCAACCTAATCTAACTTCACCACCACAATCCCTCATCACCAGCATTGTCATTGAAAATCATTAATATTTGATATATTAACAGAGAATTATACTTCAAGGTAACAAGAGGCTTAATGCATAAGTTTACATGTACTGTGATAATGTTGATCCTCAATGGTGCTGTGGGGTCGGCAAAATTTTGATAGGGAAAAGTAAAAGAACAGCTTTCCAAGTTTTCTTCTATTCTCCAAGATCTCTTCATGAGGTAATAACAAAAGAATATCACATGAAGGTATTATGAAGAAATCTGGAAGGAACAGAGCTCCTAGCCTGACCCACCTGGGGAACAAGGCTGACATACATGGTGCCCATCCAAAAACTCCTGTGAATTCAGTCTGGGCTACTGTAAGTTATTTTTTTTTTTTTTTTTTTTTTCTCTCCCGCGTTTGCGAGGTAGCGCAAGGAAACATACGAAAGAAATGGCCCAACCCACCCACATACACATGTATATACATACGTCCACACACGCAAATATACATACCTACACAGCTTTCCATGGTTTACCGCAGACGCTTCACATGCCTTGATTCAATCCACTGACAGCACGTCAACCCCGGTATACCACATCGCTCCAATTCACTCTATTATGTCCTGTAATTTATGAATGATGTGGTGAATGAGATAGTTATGGTAGTGTTGACAAAACATAGCATACATTTATCTTCAAAAGCTTACTGATAATTTGACTGTAGTGTTATTGAAACATTGCTTGAGTTATTAATGGAGAAATGTACTTCAGGAATATAACGGGCCCATAGCCAAGAAGCAGTGTTCTTTTGGGGGAAACATTGTCCCTTGTGAGAAGTGAGGATAGTTTGCACCAAAGCGCATATGTATTTTAGCTTCAGCTTGATATGTACATTATCTTTAGATCTCAAATCTCACTGTTATGGAATTGGCACTCCAAAAGTGTCTATGATAAAATTTTTGAGGTTTTGGTTGATGACCTTGCACCTGTGGGACCATCATCAGCCAATGTAACATGTGTTTTCCAACCACATTTACTCATGCTGTTAAGGGTAGTATGGCGTTTTCATATAACACAGGTAATATATGGTCCCTTTTTCTTTCATACCAGTATTACTATATAGATGTGTTTTTCATCTGTAACTGAATTAGGCAGTGAGTTCTGCTGTGTAACACTTGCCACCCATATAGTAAGTGCTGTGTGTGGGCGTATACTATACTGTATATAAATGTTTCAGTTGAAATTATTTGCTTGCAACTGTAAATGGTTTATTCTTGTTTTATTTGAGTTATATCATTTGAATACAGAGCATCTGTCAGTTACTTAAGCATTCTTGTTCCCCTGATGTTGACTGTTAGATGAAATATATGATGAATGAAGGATATTTTACCTTAGAATCTTGAGTTGATGGTCACTCAAGTATTTTTTTTCTTGCATATTTGATCGCTGTTTCGTACAGTAGAGAGGCAGTGCTGGGAACAGACGAGGAAAGGCCGCATCTGCTCACATCCATTCTTTAGCTCTCATGTCTAGTGCACTGAAGCCACAGCTCCCTATCCACAACCAGGTCCCACAGATCTTTTTAAAGGTTTATCTTGGGTGCTTCATGTACTGTTCAGCACATGAACCCCAGCATACCACATCTGTTCCAGTTCACTCTATCCCATGCACATCTTTCACCCTCTTGCATGTTCAGACCCTGATTGCTCAAAATTTTTATCACTCTGTCCTTCCATTTCCAGTTTGGTTTCCCTGATCTCCGTGCTCTTCTGACATACATCCTCTTTGTCAACCTTTCGTCATTCATTCTCTCCACATGTCCAAACTATTTCAGCACACCCTCCTTTCAACCACACTCTTTTTATTTCCACACATATCTCTTACTCTCTCATTACTTATTTGATCACACCACGGAACAAATTGTCCTCAAACATTTCATTTCCAATGCATCCACCCTCCTCCGTACAGCCTTATCTATAGCCAGTGCCTTGCTTCCACGTGATATTGTTTGGACTACTATTTCTTTAAACATACCATCTTTGGCCTCCCAGATAACATTCTCTCTTTCCACTCACTCTTCAGCTCTCCCAGAACTTTTGCCCAATTCCCCACCATATTAATCACTTCCAATGGTTAGATTCACTGCCATACCCACTCATAGAAATCTAAAACACTTCACTCCCTTCAACTTTTCTCCATTCAAATTCACACCCCAGCTAAGCTGTCCCTCAACCTTGCTGAACCAATGACCTTGCTTTTATTCAAATTCACCCTCAACTTTCTCATTTCATTTGCTCTTCCAAACTCAATCACCAACTTCTACAGTTTCTCACTCAAATCAGCCACCAGTGCTGAATCATCAGCAAGCAACAACTGACTCACTTCCCAGGCCCTTTCATCCCCCACAGACTGCGCACTCGCCCCTTTCTCCAAGACTCTTGCATAAACCTGCCTCATAACTCCATCCATTAACGAATTGAACAACCATAGTGACATCACACACCTCTGCTGCAGACCAACCTTCACATGAAACCATTCACTCTTCTCTCTTCCTACTCATACACAAGCCTTATACCCATGATAAAAACTCCTGTGCCTCTAGCAGTTTATTTCCCACACTATATTCTTAAGACCTTCTACAAAGTATCTTTATCAACCTTGTCATATGCCTTCTGCAGATCCATAATTGCCACTCACAAATCCATCATTTTTTCTAAGTATTTCTCACACATATTCTTCGAAGCAAACGCTTGATCCACACATCCTCTACCACTTCTGAAAGCAAACTGCTCCTCCCCAGTCTGATGCTCTTTACATGCCCCCACCTTTTCAATCAATACCCTCCCATAGAACTTACCGGTTATACTCAGCAAACTTATACCTATCCACCAATCCTCAGGCACCTCACTATGATCCATACATATATTGAAAATTCTTACCAATCAATCAACAACAGTCACCCCCTTTATTCATAGATTTAACAGCAGTATCAACCACACTGGCCACCTTGCCACATTTCAGCTTATGCAAAGCTTTTATTACCTCTTTTCTCTTCACCAAACCACTTTCCATGAATCACTCACTTTGTGTACCATGCCATCCAAAACACCCTACATCTGCTGCTTCATTATCAAACACATTTAACAGTTCTTCATAATACACACTCCATCTCCTTCTCACTTCACTACCTGTTAACACTTCCCTTCCTCTTTTGCTCCCTTCACTGATGTTACCATTTGTTCTCTTGTCTTTTACACATCTATTCCCTTTAAAGTTAACTGATACTCACTCACCCCATCTCTGATTTGCCCACTGTTTTTACCCCTGCACCTTGCTCTTGACATTCTGCTGCTTTTTCTTATACATATCCCAGTCATTTGCCCTCCTTCCCTTTAAGTATTACCAAAATGCCTTTCTTTTCTCTTTCACTAGCAGATTTGCTTCATCATCCCTCCACTTTACCCTTTCTAATCTGCCCACCTCCCACCTTTAGCATGCCACAAGCATCTCTTGCACATACCATCACTGCTTTCCTAAATACCTACCATTTTGCCCCCACTTCCCTCCTTTCATTTACTCTCACCTTTTGCCATTCTGCACTCAGTTTTTGCTGGTATTCCTTTCCAAGTGCACTTACTCTCATTGTTTTCTTCTCTACAACATTCTTTCCTCTTTTTTGAAAACGTCAACAAATCTTCACACTTGCCTCCACAAAATAGTGATCAGACATCTTACTAGCTGGCATTTTTGTCCTATGCTGAAACTACAGCTTTGCAACCTGAGAACATGACATTCTAGATTTACTGCAGATATATCAACGACATCTTTGTCTGCTTAGATAACTTAAACTCATAGGAAAACCTCCATAACCGACTCCAAGAAATTTCAGGCTTAAGATTTACAGTATAGTTGAATGATAATGATAAGATTCCTTTCTTGGATGTAATGGATAGTGCCTCAACAGGATCTTTCATCACCGACATCTGAAAACCTGCCAGCCAAGGTAAGTGCATGAATGGAATATGTAATTGCGCTGAAAATTGCAAGAGGAGTGTCATTTGTGCATATGTGAGGAGAGCTATCAAGGTTTGCTCAACCTGGCAACTCATTTATTCCTTCACCATTTGGAGTAGTCTGTAAAATGCTTCACACTCAAAGGAGTCTACATTTTTCTGCTACTGGAAGAGAAGCACAGCCTTGAGCTGCAGGAGCCTATAGAAAGAGGTCTTGGGTAATGCAAGGACTCTTTCATAGAAAAATGGTCCTAGGGTAATTATAAACAAAATAAGTACAATGCAGAACAATCCAGTATAGTACAGCACTACAAAAGCAACACCCAAATTAATTGCCATCTTAACACTAACTGGCGTGAGATTTGGATAAGAAAAAGAATCCCTTTATCATCCCCTGCAAATAATTCATCCACTTCACTTTAAACTGCACCTGACCTGCCTGGTCTTCAAGCCTCTCAAAAGAAAGTTTAACATAGCTGGAGACCCAACAAAATAGTGCTCTTAGAAAAATCAGTGGCTACCTTGCCACCACAAACACTCACAAAATAAAACAAAGATCCTTTGAACACAATGACACTGCACCATGCATATTGCTCAGTTCCCACCCATCTTCCTTACAGGTACGGTACATACACTTCTATTTCATCTTTCACTCGCAATTTTGTTTCCTTATCCCATCATTCACTACATTACCCTTTCTCATATGCTCACCTTGCACGCGTTTTATGTGCACATGTAAGCACTGCTTCCTTAAATATCTTCCTCTCCTCTCTTATTCCCTTTGTTTCATTCATCCTCACCTTTTGCCACTGTTTGCTTAATCTCCTTTGGTATCTTTACACCCAGGCCTCTTCTCCAAACTTATATATTTTTGCCAGTACTTCACGCATTTCTTTTTATCTAAATTTACTTTAAACCTTTATACTTACTCCACCAAGAAATGATTAGACATCCCACTTGCTGCCTTCCTCAGTATGTTTACATTCAGCAACCTCTCCTTTGTACACTTGTCAGTTAGCACATAATCCAGTGATGCCCATTGACCCCTGGCCTCATTTACCACCATATACTCCATATACTTATGAATGCATTTTTTTTCATAAACCATGTATACTGTATTGCCAGTCCTTTTTTCAGCTCACAACAAGACGTTCCCATTTTCATTTGCACCAGGTACCCCATGCCCCAGGTTATACCCATCA